>NW_021962925.1:300000-503603 GCF_901765095.1 Microcaecilia unicolor | reverse complement strand
CAGCTGAAAATTCTTCTTCATTTAGGTGCTTAAGTTATGCTTATAAATTTGAGCCTGACATCTGTTTGGTTGGATTTATGAGCATAATTTATTAAAAATCAGTGCTAAGCGCCTAACTTCTTTTATTTATGTATTTATTTATTTATTGCATTTGTATCCCACATTTTCCCACCTCTTTGCAGGCTCAATGTGGCTTACAATAAATCATGAGTAGTGGAAATACATGAGAAAGTATACATTTAGTGATAACAGAAGGATTTGGGGTAACATGATAATGATAAAATATGATAGTATTTTAACAAGCAAACATAGTAAGAAATATTTAAGAAATATATAAGAATTATATAAGAAAATATACATTCAGTAATAGCAGAAGGATGTTGGGTATCATGATAGCGAAAAACGTGATAATAGTTTGGCAAGCAAATATTATAGAGGCAGTTCTGGATATGTGTACAGGAGTTCATATTTGTTGATCATTGTTGTATGCCTTGTTAAAGAGATGGGTCTTCAGTAGGATTCGGAAGTTAGCTAGTTCATAGATCGTTTTTAAGTTGCGCGGCAGCGCATTCCAGAATTGTGTGCTCAGGTAGGAGAAGGTTGACGCATGCGTTAGTTTGTATTTCAGACCTTTACAATTTGGGAAGTGAAAATTAAGGAATGTACGGGATGATTTTTTAGCATTCCTGGGTGGTAGATCTATCAGGTCTGACATGTAGGCCGGTGCGTCTCCGTGAATAATTTTATGAACTAGGGTGCATATTTTGAACGTGATACGTTCTGCTCATAATGAAGGATGTCTCTTGCTTGTTCTCCACCTACTTTATATGCTCTTAAATTAGAAGTGGAGTATAAATGTAGTCACTCAGCACTCGTACATTTTCAAATAGGCCAATTTAAAAGCATAACTCCTTTCAATGTTGGGTCCTCAGTTCTTCCTTGCAGCAGTCATACAGCTCTGATTAAACCAAAGGGTATGCACACTGGTAGCCAGTGTCTGAGAGAAGTGACGTTTGCAGCAGAGAAACCAAGCAGAGCCAAGCCATGCAGGGCAGAGAACAGCAGAAGCAGTGTGTGAAGTGGTTGAAAGACACGTTTATAAGAATTGCTCTGTGGCAGGAATTTGGTGAATTCTAATGTAGTCTTCATCTAAGCAGTGCAAACACTTGGTCATCCAGGCAGGTTCCTTACCTGAGGAGACAGTGCTATCTGCTGAATTTCACAACCAACAGTATTCTCTGATTTTCCCACCCAAAGGCAGATAACTTGCTTGTAATCCTCAGAGAAAACAGCTGTTTATTTGCAGACCTTACACAGAAAATGACAGTCCGACAGCAAATCTCCAACACGTACTCAATAGAGTCACTAAATCTTTATCCTCAGCTCTATCACACGCTCCTCTCAAAATGTTCATGGTCATGCATGTAGTGTGCAACATAGCTCAGAACCCTCCCAAGGTCTCTCACCTCTCTTGGGAGTCCCAGCAAAATGGTGACTCAGGACCTCTGCAAGAGGGCTGGCATTGTGCTGTCCCATCCATCACTGCAAGGCCTTTTCCTCCCTCAAGCATCCTCTCATCCCTCAACTTTCCAGATATATCAAGGCAAGAAAACTGAAACCTCTCATTCTCCCTCAATGAGGAGATCTTACTGTCTTTTCCCCACTTCCACTCCTGAAGGATTTTAAATCTAAGCCAAACTTGTATATTTCAGGTTACTACTCTGTACTCACGCTCTTCCTTCTGTCTCTGACACAAAGAACACTTCCCAACCCTTATAATCATGTATTGGCTTCTAGCTAAACAGAAATATAGTGTGTACAGTAAGCTTTTAATAAATTATTGTTACCCATGGCTGGGAATAAATGGGAATAACAAATCATTGTAACCCTCAGCAAAAGGTACAAACATTTCTAATGCAATGATATAATTCCATTCCTTATACCTTGACTACCTCCCTAAATAGGAAATTGTGTGAGAAAGGTATCAGTATAACCAGGGGGTGCATGCTCTGAGCCAGATCTGCAAGAGATAAGAGATCGAAGGAAAACAGGCTTTGGAAAAGCAAATTAAAATTCAAAATTGCCAAGTCTGGAGAACCGGTGTAAAGATCGGTGCTTAGAATTTCAAATTGAAAGTTTTAAAACTGTACCTGGCAGACCTTGAAAAGAGTAAGTGCTCAGAGGAGTGAATTTTTGGACAGTGAGCAGGCAACAGGGAATCTGGACGGAATAA
Organism: Microcaecilia unicolor; assembly: GCF_901765095.1. NCBI lineage: Eukaryota > Metazoa > Chordata > Amphibia > Gymnophiona > Siphonopidae > Microcaecilia > Microcaecilia unicolor. Next base: position 501,370 of record NW_021962925.1, on the reverse strand, counting down.
AATGGGCTTGTCTTGAGTTCCATCGATTGTGGCATACTTTATATATGGGCTTTACCAGGAAAATCTTTTAAAAAGCTGCACATTTGACAGAATATGGCAGTTCAAGTGAGAATCAGGGAGCACTTTCCTCTTTTGGCTCAGGTCCATTGGTTACCTTCATTGCAGTCAGTACCCAGGCCATGACAGGGTTTGGGATCCCTGTATGGATCACAAAAAGAGTGCAGAAGTCTATAAAGTTTCTCAAATGCAAGTCTAATAACACTTTACATTCAACATAATAAAGTATGCCAAACAGCACTAAATCTTTAGGTTCAACCCAGCCAGTAAGGCTTTTAGGATCTCCACAATGAATATGCATGAGAGAGATTTGCATGCACTGCCTTCATTATATGTGAATCTCTCGTATGCATATTCATTGTGGATTCCTGAACAGACTGGCTGAATGTGTCCCAAGGACAATCATTGTTCAAGGCACACAAAAATAAGGGACAAGACTGGAATCTGGAAAGATTAGAACAAAACATGAATTTATGCCAAAACTAGAACCCAGGAACACTGGCAAGAACCCAGGAAAGGACTAGAATCCAGGAACCCTAGAACCAGACATAAGTACATAAGCATTGCCATACTGGGACAAACTGAAGATCCAACCCAGGTCACAAGTACCTGGCAAGATCCCAAAGAACAGAAACAGATTTTATGATGCTTATCCTAGAAATAAGCAGTGGATTTTCCCATGCCCATCTTATTTGCTTATGGGCTTTTTTTTTTTTGTAGGAAATTATCCAAGCCTTTGTAAACCCTGCTAAGCTAACTACTTTTACCGCATTCTCTTGCAATGAATTCCAGAGTTTAATTAAAGGTTGACTGAAGAAATATTTTCTCTGGTTTGTTTTAAATTTACAACTTAGCAGCTCCATTACATGCCCCTTAGTCCTAATATTTCAGGAAAGTTAGGTGATTCAGCCCTACCCATTCCACTCAGTATTTTATAGACCTCTATCAAATCTCCCCTCAGCCATCTCTTCTCCAAACTGAAGAGTCCTAGCCTCTTTAGCCTTTTCTCATAGGTAAGTCATCCCATCCCCTCCATGTCTCATCAGCAAATTTAAATTATTCACTAGTTATTCTCATCTTTAGATTATTAAAAGCAGCGGTCCCAGCACAGAGCCCTGGGGAACTACACTAACTACCCTTCTCCATTGAGAATACTGACCATTTAACCCTACTCTCTGTTTTCTATCTTTTAACCAGTTTTTAACCCACAATAGAACACTACCTCCTATCCCATGACTCTCCAATTTCCTCTGGAGTCTTTCATGAGGTACTTTGTCAAACGCCTTCTGAAAATCCAGATACACAATATCAACCGGCTCACCTTTATCCACATGTTTGTTCACCCCTTCAAAGAAATGTAGTAGATTGGTGAGGCAAGATTTCCCTTCACTAAATCCATGTTGACTTTGCCTCATTAATCCATGCTTTTGAATATGCTCTGAGGGGCAGAAGCGACGGCGGGAGGGAAGAGGCCAAAATGTGCCCCCTCACCTTGGGCTCTGGCCCCCCCTCCCATCGAGGTCTGGCTACGCCCCTGTTTAAAACCATTTAACCATCCAGGAATGGCTCCTTGCTACTTATAATGGTTCAGTGAATCCAGTGAATCCAGACTGCCCCAATTTGACTGCCCCGATCGGACCGACCGTTCACTTGTCTATTAGATTGTAAGCTCTTTGAGCAGGGACTGTCTCTCTTTGTTAAATTGTACAGCGCTGCGTAACCCTAGTAGCGCTCTAGAAATGTTAAGTAGTAGTAGTAGTAGTAGTAGTAGTACTTATAATGGTACTTAACTGGCTATCTGGCAATATTCAGCAGAAGATCACTGGCTATTTCCCACTGAATATCGACGGTTAGCACTTAGCGGATAACCAGTTATACTGTGCAATATAACCGGCTATCTGGTAATATTCAGCGCATCGCCAGCTGTGCCGATATAGCAGGACTGTCTTTGGTTGTTTCAACTTAAGTGGCCAGTGCTGAACATTGGCTTAGCTGGTTAAATTTAAACTGGCTCAAAACGTCCACATATTCACTGCGGTCACAGGAAATGAGCCGGCATTGAATATCTGGGCTGACTGCTGGAGTTAGCTGGGCTCCCTCTCGCAGTCTGAATAATCGGGCCCACTTGTCTTTAGAAGAAAACCTGTCTGGGCTAATGCTCGTTAACTTTCTTGAGGTTCACAATTTTATGGCCAAAGTTTTGTTCCGTTGTATGTTTATTAGGAATTGATATGTATTTTTAGCTTAAAGTTCAATGACTAAAAATGAAATGGTATTTCTTAATGTTTTTACAGACCGACTTGGACAGAGCTTCTGGGTAGGTGATACATAACTTTGTTATAAATAAAATATAACCTCAGACCCAAAAGTGCTTGAAAGTACTGTGGGAAGCAGACTGTACAACAGACAAACTGAGGGTAGATTTACAGCGAGGCAGCAAGCCTGTGAAGCAAAAGACCCATAAGTTATGTCTGTTTAATCAAAGAAATATATGCATATCTGTCTCTATAAAACTATCATCCACCCCACCCGCACCATCTACTTACACCTGTGTTTTCTTAGTCCATGTTTCTTATGTGAACTGTAAACTGTCTGGGGCATTATACAGAGCAAATGTCTCAAATTCAAATAAAAACATCAACAAACTGATTCTCCACAGCTGGGAACATAACTGCCACCCCTGCATAAGGGACGCAAACATTTTTAGTGCAATAACACAATGACCTTCCTGGTATACATGGGATTTAATGTCATTGGCAAAAAAACCTCCCAATTGAAATATTAAAACTTCAAAGTGCCCCCCTCCCCAAACATTGCAAGACTTAGACATGGAAAGTTTCCTTTCCCCTAACCCCTTCCCGCATGGGCCAACGTCTTCTCTCCTCTGCCCCTCTTCTGTCCAGCATCCCCCTCTTGTCTCCCCCTAGCCATTCGTCCCCCCACCCCACATCTTCCCCTTCCCACCAAATCTCCTTTATTCCTATGCTGGGAGAGTGTGCTGGGAGGAAGGGAGGCAGGAAGAGGATCAGGATAAGTTAGGAAAGAGATATTGGAATAGACTGCTGGGGGAGGAAGGGAGGAAGAATATCAGGAAGAGGAAGGAAAGGGAAAGAGGAATAACTATGATGGGAGAGGAAGGGAGGATGAGTATCAGGATGAGGAAGGAAAGGGGATTGGAGTTAAGGAGTGCTGGGGGGGGGGGGGGGGAGGAAGAGTATCAGGATAAAGAGAAATAGAGTGTGCAGGGGGAGGAAGTGGGGAAGACTACCAGGACAGTCATTTTGCTATATGCTAAACAGGTAATGCTGGGTAGAAGAATTCTCCACATAATGGTAGGCATTGCCCAAATAATTCCCTTTGCATATTGATCCTCATGGACTAGATTCTATAAACTAAGTTAGATGCAGTATATAGACTACACCCATATTCTGCAGGATGTCAGAAACAGAACGAAGGAAGAAGAGGACCTTGGCTGGCGGGAGTTGGGGTCCCCCGCCAGCAAAGATAGGCAACAGCGGGTTGGCAGTGGGAGGGGAGGGTTGAGAAGTTCGTCGGCAGGGGGGGTCAAGGTGGTGGTGGCGGCAGCGGCGCCAGGAGGGGGCTAAAATGTGCCCCCTCACCTCGGGTTCTGGACCCCCCTCCCGCCAAAGTCTGGCTACGCCCCTGCAGTGCGCATACCTCCCTGCTAGCAGCTGCCATGTGCTAATGCCGACACAGCCCATTCAGCTTGGCCGGGCTGTGTCGGCATTTCCACGTGGGTTAGTAAACAGGGGGGGCCCATTCCACGCCCATGGCCACAGTCCCATTTTGGCAGCATGCATTAGAATTTATGCGCATCACTTTACAGAATACAATTAGCAAGTTCTGTGTGTAAATTTTAATTAAAGCCAAATTAGTATTAATAATTGGTTAAGTGACAATCAGCACTGATTGGTTTAAAATAATTAAGTTACGTGCACGACCAGAATGCGCATGTAACTCAAAAGTCACACTGTATAGAATCTGGGGGGTTATATTTAATGACCAACGGAGAATCAGCAGGTATAACGATGAAACATACAATTGACCATTTGACGTGAATTTTCACAGCAACACTTACATGATAGAAGAGTTAAAAATACTCAATTTTAAGCAGCCAATTAGATGTCTAGAGGGTACTTTTAGAACAAATCACTAGGTAGTTGGGTTGAAAGGTGCTTATTTCTCAACTGTATTTAAGCGGATTCTGTGAGTGGCGCAGAAATTCACACTGAGCGCAATTCTGTAAAAGGCACTCGGCCTTTAAAGAATACTGCTCTGTGCTTACATTTTTCAGCAATGATTTTTAAGCGCCATATATAGAATCTAGTCTAAGTGTACAGAGCAGAAACATTGGACTGATTGGTCTGTATCTACCGTCATCTACTATGGTATTACATACCAGCCTAGTTTGGTCAAATGAATGCGATACTTTGCTATCAACATATTGTAGTTCCTTTCCTCATTTCTTACTATTGTTTTTAAATTGTACACCGCCTAGATCTAGCCGTTAGTTAAGGTGGTATATTACGTTTGCCAAAATAAATAATACTCTGGTATACCAGTTATCTACAGTACAACTATGAAATGAAGTTGAACATGCATACAATAGCCAGTGTCCCTAGGGATCCAAATTTTGTATCTGAGAATTGGGACTCACAGAGCAGAATATCAACTCTGAAAATGAAGCTCAAGTCCACAAAACCAGAAGCTGAAATCCAGGAGTGCCATCTGCTGATCAGTTTGAGACCATCTTTTTTCCTCATGTCACACAGAAAGTCTTTTAAATCACTCATCTTGTATAAGGAAATGCTATTATATTAGTTTTAAAATCCTCAAAGCTCAAAACATTAATTATAGCTCTACATTTGAAGGACATCTGGAGGAGAGTGTCAACAGTGCAGAAAAAAGGCAAGTAGAGTATGTGGTTTGCAGTGTGAGGTGCCTCATTGAGCGAAATGGGTAACAGGCATATCTGGTAGCTGTGCCATGCAGAGGTACTGGTGGTAGATGTTTGGGCTCGTGGAGGGAATTGGTGGTAAGTGTGGTACCATATTTAACAGGTGCTGGTAGCTAACGAGGTGACATGGAAAAAAAGCGTCAGTGATGTGTTGCCAAATTGAGAGGTATGATGGCGCATGGCGGGACATCGGTAGCCATTATGGAGCACATCTACGGCAGATTTCACAGCACCTAAGATTGTGTCTCCGCTGTGGACACTTACGTTCAATATCCCTCTGACTGCAAGTGCGAGGCTGCTTCTGCTCGTCTCTTGCAGATGATGTACTGATCAGATCCCCAAATTTGCTGATGGAAAGTGTCTTATTCCAATCCTCTTCTTCTTCCTTAGATGAACACTGATACTCCGTAGCCTTCACCTGCAGAAAGAAACTCCTCCATTAACTGAGCGAGCGATTGATTTACCCAGCCTTAAACACTCTGGTTACAAAATCTAAAATGTACACTCAGGGCATCACGTGACGCAATAAAATAAGCACATGCTCACACCTACCCCAACCACCATCATTCGCACCCAACCCAACACTTATTGTCCACTAATATTAGCCAGATTCTTGGAGCTTGTTGGTATAGGAGTGAGAGCCGCAGCTTCATTTAGGAGATGAAGACAAGTGAGTCGCTGTCTTGACTCTTGGTGGTGAAAATTGGGGATGCCTTGAAAAATCTAACCTAATGAGTTGTGATAATTTTTAGATGGATAATACATCTTCTCTTGTAAGATCGTTTGAGAATGATTATGCCATATGAATAATTTATGAAGGCATTTGGTCAAGAATTACCTTAGGGGTGTCTTCTGAATGTTTTTGGACTAAGACGTTACAGTCTAGTCAACTGGTTGCAGAATTGACAATTGCATAGATAAGTGGTCGGACAGGGTGGTATTTGGTTGAAGTTCTTGTATTTGTTTATGGAAAATTAATAAGCCTGCGGCCCTTATTGTTCCAAGATTTGTTATGTATGTTTTTGGGGTCAAGTGAAGGGGTCTGTGAATTGCACACGTTCCAGGTTTTTGTAGCCAGTTCTCTTATGCAATGAAGTGCAATATTCAGCATTTAACCACCTAAGTTAGATTGCTTTGAATATAGACCCCCCCCCCCCCCCCACCAGGACTTTGGGGGATATTTTTAAATAGGTGCAGGAGAAGGTCATAGGTTTATTGAAGAGGGAATAGTCTTTACATTATATAAGACTATTTTTATTGTAGCTTGCCTTGAGCTTTACAGGGTGAGATGAGTAATCAAATTATTTTAAAGTAAAGTGAATTAAAGGAAGCACAAACAAGACTGGTTTAGACTGTTTAAAACCATAAGAACATAAGTGTTGCCCTACTGGGACAGACTGAAGGTCCATCAAACCTGGCATCCTGTGTCCAACAGTGGCCAATCCAGGTCACAAGTACCTGGCAAGATCCCGAAACAGTACAATACATTTTATGTTGCTTATCCTTAAGCAGTGGATTTTCCCAAGTCCATTTTAATAATGGCTTATGGACTTTTTTTTTAGGAAATTATCTAAACCTTTTTCAAACCCTACTTCCAACTGTGTTTTACATTACTATGTTGAACCCCAGAGAATCAACACATATGAAAATCAATACTACTTCATTTAGCAACCAACCAGGACTTTTTGCAATGGCCACATTTCAAATTTCTGTACCTGCTGCAGTCCCGGAAAGACATCTGTCTGTGATGAAGAGCAGTCTTCTGCTGCCATTCTTAATTTCTGCCTTGGGGCTGATAAAAATGTAGAAGGGATTCAACCTTTTTCTTTCACTGTTGGGGATCTCCGAGAAATTATGAGAATCATTGCCTAAAAGAGAGAAATCATGAGAAACAATATTATTTGTGAGACAGAAGAAAGGGAATATATGAGACAAGAAAGATGGGGAGAGAAAGAAAAAGGAGGACATGTGAGAGAAAGAAAAGAGGGAGTTTGTGAACGAGGAAAGAAGAAAATCCTGATAAACGTATATAGGAAAATGAAGATATTGTATCGTTTACAGAAGAAAGCATTTATGAATTTGAAAAACTGAAGAGTGAAAAAAAAAGCCATGGGGTTGGATGGCATTCATCCCAAAATCTTGAGAGTGCTCAGAGAGATTCTGGTGGGTCCTCTTAAAGAGTTGTTTAATAAATCCTTGTAGACAGGTGAAGTTCCATGGGATTGGAGAAAAGTGGGCATGCTCCCTCTTCACAAAAGTGGAGACAAAAGCATTGGGAAACTATAGGCTGGTAAACCTTAATTCAGTGGTTAGAAAAGTAATGCAGGCATTGCTCAAGAAAAGGATAGTGAGTTTCCTGGAATCCAACAGGTTAAAAGATCTGAGGCAACATATTTTCACTAAAGGAAAATCGTGCCAAACAAATCAGATTGATTTCATTGACTGGTTGACCAGAAAACTAGATACTGGACATGTGCTGGAGATAGTACTTGGATTTCAGTAAGGCCTTTGACATGGACTCATAAATAAACTCAGTGGGCTAAAGTTAGCACAAAGTGTTGAACTGGATTGGGAACTGGTTGGCTGACAGAAGATGGTGGTAAACAGAGTCTACACAGAGGATAGAAATGTAAGTAGTGGAGTGCCTCAAGGATTGGTACTGGGGCTGATTCTATTCAACATATTTGTAGACATTGGTGAAAGGGTAGAGGAAAAGTTTGCCTTTTTGCAGATGACACCAACAGAGTGGACTCCTTGGAGGGAGTGGACAACATAAGAGATCTACAAAAATTAGAAAAATGATCGATTTAATGTGAGGAAGTGCAAAATGATGCACTTGGGGTGTAGAACTCCAGAGCAGTATGTGCTAGGGGGTGAGAGACTAACTTGCATGGATTGGGGTGATTGTTTCATTGCCTTGAGATCCATAGACACTATGTGATAAAAGCAGTGGCTGTTACTTGAAGAACGCTAGGCTGCATAGAGAGGCATAACCATGTCACGTCTGTGCTCACCTCGCCCTCTGGTGGCCAGAACCGATGGCTGCTGTGGACCGTCACCCGTTCCAGATTTCAGCCCAGTCCAGTCCGGATCTTCTGGGCTGCCAGACTTGCTTGCTTGGATTGAACCTACACAGCACCTGTAGTTTCCTGGTGATGGTTGCAGCTGAGCTCCAGGTGCTGCTGGGCTTATTAGCCATTCTGAAACCTTGCTGCTTTGCCTTTGCATTGCGTCTAAGGCCCTGGTATGTTGGTGCTTGTTGCACTTCTGCTAGTCCGGTTGTTGCCTGAGATTCTTGCCTGTTTCTAGTTAGTCTGTGTTTAGGTTTGCTTGCTTTCCTTGCCTGGTTTCTTGTTTGTAATTCTGTGTTTAGTTTCTGTTTGTCTGTGTTCTGGCTTTGGGGCTGCTTGCAGCTCTTAGTTCTGTGTCTTGTAAGTCAGTGTTTGTTCCCTGTTTATTGGCTGTTCTGCAGCTTTCTGTTCTGCCCTTTAGCTTTCCCTTCCTTGCCCAGTCTCCTGCGTTGCTGCCCATGTTCCTCCCTTTCCCCTCTGACCCTCAGTCCCTGTGCTGCCTTGCTGTTATCCAGTCCTGCCCTGTCCAGCAAGTCCTGCCGGCCACCTGAAGCCCAGAGCTCAACTCTTGGTGAAAAGTGGCCAAGTGCAGGTGAAGCCTAACTGTTTGCCTGAGATTTGCCTGTGTCTAGCGTGGGGTGGTTTTGCCTGCCACTGCCACTCCTCTGCAGTGGCCCAAGGGCTCACAACCTAGTTTCCAGCCGTGAGAATGTGACAAACCAGCAGAATAAAGAAGGTGTTCATACTCCTATATAAGTTGTTGGTGAGGTCCACTTGAAGTATTCTGTCCAGTTTTAGAGGTGGTATCTCTTCAAGGACATAAAAAACACTTGAGGCAGTTCAAAGGAAAGCAACAAAAATGGTGCAGGGTTTGTGCCATAAGACATAAGAAGAGACTGGAGAACTTGAATATGTATAAGCTAGAGAAAAGGAGAAATATATGATACATACATTTACGTACTTGAAAGGCATTAATATATAAACAAACTGCTACCAGAGACATGACGTCAGTAGAACTACAGGACAAGAATGGAGGTTGAAGGGAGGTAGACTTAGGAGTAACATCAGGAAATACTTTTTCACAAAGTGTAGTAGACGCCTGTAATGCCCTTACAGAAGAGGGGGTAGAGTCAAAAATGATGAGCGAATTCAAAAGTGTAGGATAGACATGGGGGGTGCCTAGACAGAAAAAGGATGAAAACACAACATGGCTGCTGGTGTAGTGTTGGGCAAGAGTAGTAGGAACTAAGGTTGAAGCCAGACTTCTATGGTCTGTGTCCTGCAAATAGCAAAAGACTGAAAGAAGATTAGCCAGATCTAGGAGGGAACTAAGGTTGATGCCAGATAGACTTCTATAGTCTGTATCCCATAAATGGCAAGGGCAGATGAAGCTTCAGCAACTCCAGTGTTGTAGATATGTCACGTGCTGCGAGTGAAGGTGCTGTGCAGCTCAAGGAACAGGGGAAGACATCTTGACTGGTAAGTTGAATACTTGGGGATGATGTGGTTATAACCAAGACTCCACCAGGTTTGGCTGTCTATATGGTTGGCAAAGTGGAGACTTGATAACCAGTGTTTAGGCATGGGTGTCTGGGGCCCATACAGAGTGGCAGGACCTTGTTGGGCAGACTTGATGGACCATGCAAGTCTTTATCTGCCCATCATTTACTGTGTTGCTCTGCATGTTATTTTGAGAAAAGGAGGGAATGTGTGAGAAAAAAAAAGAGAAAAGGAGAAAGAGTGAGAAAAATATGAGGGAGTGTGTGAGAGAAAGAAAGAGAAAAGATGGATGCTATAGCATGACACTGGGCTGACTTTTTCTAGCTACTCCTGTGAATAATTGCTTCCTTTTGCTTTTTCCACTGACAATGGCTAAAAGAAAAGGGAACGTAAGAGTTCATTACCGAGTTTCCTAACTGCTGCTCAGAGGACTCCTTGCTGGTGTGGTATGTTATGGAATTTGTCGTGCAACTATGCTTCTTTGTGCTTTGTGAGTGTTTCTTCTGAGGCTTGTTGCTACAGACTTCAGTACATCCTGTTCACTGTAGCCAGAGGCCTGATAATGATTATCTCTACAAACCAGTTTTAGCTGACCTTATAAGAATAATGGTTGGTAAAACATGAGGTAATGACCAAGCACATGAGCAGAGCCCTGTGTATGTGCAGGATTCCTCATTGGGTAATTTATGAGGTGGTGCTCTGTGATGGACAGTGTATATAAGTGACTGCAGATCTAGGGAACGCTGGAATATATCCTGGTAGGTAGGTCATATTCCCCGGGGGGGGGGGGGGGGGGGGGGATGTGTGTGCTTTCCTCTCCCCCCTCCCCCGTGACTATGGGTGAGGACTAAATCTTTGCAGCTGTAATGGTATCAGTTCAATTGTCAGAATTAAATATGCAGCAGAATTATTGAAATATATGTAGCATGATGTTGTATTGGATCAGATATATATATACCAATATATTTGTGCAGCTTTAAAAACATATTGAAACTGCAGCAGAAACTGGCTTTCACTCCAAGCTCCTCCCCCCCCTCCCTTTTTTCTGGGAAACTTTTGGGAACACTTAACAGAGACAAAAGGGCACTGCTTCACAGAGATATAAAACTTCCTTCTCCTCCCACTTGAGGGAAGGTGAATACCTGAAGGCTCATCAAGAAGCCATAAACCACTTGTCACAGAGGACTCAGTGCTCCCCCTTCCTCCCCCCTTTAACAAAAGACTAAGAGACTGTTTCAAAGTTTTAAATTGACTCTCTTCCTCTGATCAAAAAAGCCTGGCTGATCAACACAACAAAGATCAAAGGTAACCAGTAGAGGCAAGGAGACAGGCAGGTGGGAAAGGTGTGAAATCCAGCTACTAAAGACAAAGGACACCTGCTGGCTGCCCCAGACAAATCTTATCAGAGTATCTATCACAGAGATTCAAGCAGGAAACCTTGCACTTCAATAAACCATTTGTCAGCAAAATCCAGACAGCTAGTCTTGTGATATCATAAGACATGAGCCCAAGATACCACAATGCTTTGCAAATGCCCAGGGGTCATGTGCAAACCAGGAAGCCAAGACAGAGATTAACGTGGCATGTCTTCCTGCAGCTTGCAAGATATAAAAGATAGAAGCTGTTCCAGACAAGCAGATGCTTCCCTTCAACTGCAACACAGATTCTTCTCTGCAGATTCTTCTCTACAGCTTCTTCTCTCAGACCCATCTCTGCAGAAGTCCAGATCCCTGCTATGAGGACCTCTCCTAACCATGTGCTTTCCTCAAGCTGCTCATACTTTGTAACCAGGACTTGTAAGTAACATAACTTTTGATCTAGATTTGCTACTTTATTTTAAGCACAGATTATCTGTAAAGATCCCTTAAAAGAACTATCTCTCGCTTGTAACCTTATATGATTGCATCATATTGTAACTTAATAAACCCTTTTGAAGCTAAATATATATATGGTCTGTTCTTCTTAAACCTGGTAATGCAGGTTAATGCAATCCAGTGTAATTGTAGATCTTGTTGCTTTAATCGGCAACTGGTAGAGAATTTAAAATAAATATATATATATTAAAAATTATAAATATTAGTGAGTGCTCTAGAGCTCTTTCCCCCAAGATAAATCATTTTCTTGTAACACAGCTAAGAATCTTTCCTTCTTTCTTTTATTTATTTCTCTCTCCTTTCTCTCAGCTTTGTGTCCTTCATATGATAGTTTCTATGTATCATACTCTGTAGAACTGCCGAAGCTCAGAGCCAGTGATATGTCCTGGCTTTCCTTCCTTTTTTTCCCTTTTCTCTGAGTTCAGACTGATACTTTTACAACTACCAAAGTTACAGATGTTAGGTTTTGTGAGATTACTAATGTTTGCTACAGATACCAACTCCTGTTGTAGTGAGTAATAAAACCTCCCTTTTCCTGTCTTTTGGGTCTGACTTCATTCTTCCTGAGAATAGCTCTAAACGCAGCATTACAGGTAGGAGAAGGGCTTCCCGGCCTTGAGGAGGATGTCAGACTTTTGTATTTGAAACTGATAAGAATTATATTTTAGATATCGAGCTGATTTGTTTTTAGGGAAAAGATCTGGTATTTTCCAAATGTAAATAGGGAGACCCAGGAACACTGACAACATTTACTGTCCCTGCGAAGCAGAGTAAATCAGAATAATGGTACTTTCTTTTTGAGACGTCCTTTGAACTCCCTCTAATCTTTTTCTGAGTACCCCTGATTTGAGGAGAAAAAAAAAGTGTACCGATAATTGCTTGATATTCTAATTAGATTTATTGTTTTCTTTTATATAATCTATTTTCTTAATCAAGATTTTACTTGTATATTATTCAATATAATTTCAATAAACAATTTTCTTTTTTAAAGAGAAAAGGTGGGAATGTGTGAGAAAGGGAGAAATGTGTGTAACAGATGAAAAAGAAATAAAACGGGGGAAGTGAGAAAGAAAGAGAATTCCAGGATGTAGACAATCATGTCTCATGAGCATAGCTACTCTTGTTTGCATAAGCACCACAAATATCTTATTATCTGCATAAGTGCATATCACGTGCCCTGCCGGGTCCATCATGCCCATAAGTACATAAGTCACAAATCCCAAAACGCCTCTGGTATCCAATACACACAATCTCCACAAACCAAGGAGAACAAAGTCAATCACAAGAATTCTTCAATAATGTATATACACAGTGTAACCACCAAGACCCTCAAACAGAACTCACCCATACAGCTAACCAGAAATCTGGTGGCTAAAGAGGGTGGACAAGTTTTTTCATTCATCAGGTCCTTACTTGAATAGCATGTTAAACTCGGCCAGACCAAGGGTCCATCAAGCCCAAGGTCCATCAAGCCCAACATCAGCAACAGTGGCAAATTCAGGTCACAAGCAGGGGCGTAGCCAGACACCAAATTTTGGGTGGGCCTGGGCCCAAGATGGGTGGGCAGAAGAACTCCGCCTTGTCCCACAAGTGATTTGGTCTCTCCCTCTCTCACCTGCATGCCATATGGTTCTCAAACATGTTTCAGTTGCTGCTCGCTGCAGGTGAAGATCTGCTATTTAAAAAGTATGCAGGAGGGACAATTGTGGAGTTTTTGGCTGGTGGGACTTGGGGATCCCTGCCAGCCACATCATAGGCGTGCTGCTACTGGGTGGGCCTGGGCCCACCCTTGGCTACGCCACTGGTCACAAGTACCTTGCATGATCCCAAAACAGTACAATACATTTTATGCTGCTTATCCTAGAAATAAGCAGTGGATTTTCCCCAAGTCCATTTTAATAATGGTCTATGGACTTTTCTTTTAGGAAGCTATAGAAACCTTTTTAGCCCTGCTAAGCTAACTGCTTTTACTACATTCTCTGGCAACAAATTCCAGAGTTTAATTACACGTTAAGTGAAGAAATATTTTCTCTGATTTGTTTTAAATTTACTACTTTGTCGCTTCATTGTGTGCCCCCTGGTCCTAGTATTTTTGGAAAGAGTACACAAACAATTCATTTCTAGTAAATTTAAAACAAATCAGAGAAAAGTTTTCTTCACCCAACGCGTAACTAAACTCTGGAATTCGTTACCGGAGAACGTGGTGAAGGCGGTTAGCTTGGCAGAGTTTAAAAAGGGGTTAGACGGTTTCCTAAAGGACAAGTCCATAAACCACTACTAAATGGACTTGGGAAAAATCCACAATTCCAGGAATAACATGTATAGAATGTTTGTACGTTTGGGAAGCTCGCCAGGTGCCCTTGGCCTGGATTGGCCGCTGTCGTGGACAGGATGCTGGGCTCGATGGACCCTTGGTCTTTTCCCAGTGTGTTATTACTTATGTACCCGTTCCATTCCACTCATTTTATAGACCTCTATCATATCTCCCCTCAGCCATCTCGTCTCCAAGCTGAAGAGCCCTGCTTTAGCCTTTCCTCATAGGGAAGTTGTTCCATCCCCTTTATCATTTTTGTCACCCTTCTCTGTACGTTTTCTAATTCCATTATATCTTATTTATTTATTTGTTACATTTGTATCCCACATTTTCCCACCTGTTTGCAGGCTCAATGTGGCTTACATAGGACCATAAAGGCGTTCGACAATTCCTGTATGAACAAATACAAAGTGATGTTGTGGTAGAATAAGGTTCATGTGTAACAGACACATTAGGGAATCGTAGAGAAGAGTTATCTTGAGATGCAGTGACCAGAATTGAACACAGTATTCGAGGTGTGGTTGCACCATGGAGCGATACAAAGGCATTATAACATTCTCATTTTTGTTTTCCATTCCTTTCCTAATAATACCCAACATTCTATTCGCTTTCTTAGCCACCGCTGCACACTGAACAGAGGGTTTCAACATATCAACGATGACACCTAGATCCTTTTCCTGGTTGGTGACTCCTAATGTCGAACATTGCATCATGTAGCTATAGTTTGGGTTTCTTTTTCCCCACATGCATCACTTTGCACTTGATCACATTAAATCATAATCTGCCATTTGGATGCCCAGTCTGGTAAAGTCCTCTTATAATTTTTCACAATCCTCTTGCGATTTAACAATTTTAAAATCTGGTGATGACACAAAGTTATTCAGTTACCTCACATCTCTAGATCATTTATAAAAAGCATCGGTCCCAGCACAGACTCCTGGGGAACCCCACTATCTACCCTTCTGCATTGAGAATATTGACCATTTAACCCTACTCTCTGTTTTCTATCTTTTAACCAGTTTTTAATCCACAAAGTACACTACTTCCTATCCCATGACTAATTTCCTCATGAGTCTTTCATGAGGTACTTTGTCAAACGGCTTTTGAAAATCCAGATACACAATATCAACCGGCTCACCTTTATCCATATGTTTATTCACCCCTTCAAAGAAATGTAGTATTATGACATTTTTATCCCGCAGTAGCCCGAGCAGAACTCAGGTTCAATGTGGCTTACATAACAATTACAAAAGCATGACCATGTTCAAAACATATTAATACAAAGTAAAATACATCATATAATGTTAGACCAGTAAAACGTGAGTTAGGAACAGATGTAATTAAATACTTAGGGAGTCTTTTACTAAAGCTTAGCTAGTTATCTGCAGCCCATAGGAATAAAATGGGCCAATCTGCAGATAACTCGAGCTAAACGTTAAAAGACCCCCTTAGTGAATTAAGCTAGGTATTTAAAATATGGAGGAAAAATGTAAGGGCTAATATTAGCTGGGATAGGCAGTTGTAGTGGTAGGTGGGAAGAGGTAAAAATTAATGCCATGAGTTTGAGAAGAGTGCTTGTTTCCTTAAAAGCTAGACTGAAGTGAGTTTCAATATACTTCGAAATGACAAATCATCATCGGTGCATTTGATGGTTTTAGGTAAGGAGTTCCGTATTTTAGTGTCTTAATATGAAATATTAGTAGATGGGTGAGGCAAGATTTCTCTTAACTAAATCCATGTTGTCTTTGTCTCATTAATTCATGCTTATGTTTATGCTCACAATTTTGTTCTTTAGAATAGTCTCTACCATTTTGCCCAGCACCAACGTCAGGCTCACCAGTCTATAATTTCTCGGAT
This sequence comes from Microcaecilia unicolor, assembly GCF_901765095.1. Classification (NCBI taxonomy): domain Eukaryota; kingdom Metazoa; phylum Chordata; class Amphibia; order Gymnophiona; family Siphonopidae; genus Microcaecilia; species Microcaecilia unicolor. The sequence goes on along the minus strand of NW_021962925.1, from coordinate 485,719 downwards.
CACCTCTGGAACCTTTTTTAAAAATCGGTGTTACATTGGCCACCCTCCAGTCTTCCAGTGCCATGCTTGATTTTAAAGATAAATTACATATGACTAACAATGGCTCTACAAGCTCATTTTTCAATTAAATCAGTACTCTGGGATATATACCATCCAGTGCAGGTGATTTGCTGCTCTTCAATTTGTCAAACTGCCCCATTACATCTTCTAGGCTTATAGAGATTTGTTTCAGTTTCTCTGACTTGCCAACATTGAATACCATTTCTGGCACTGGTATCTCTCCCACCTCTTCCTCAGTGAAGACCATGGCAAAGAACTCATTTAATCTCTCTGTTATGGCCCTGTGTTCCCTGAGGGCTCCTTTTACCTCTCGGTCATCCAGTGGTCCAAATGGTTCTTTTACCAACTTCTTGCTTCTAATATACCTAGAAAATTTTTGCTATGTATTTTTGTCTTCAATGCAATCTTCTTTTCAAAGTTTCTCTTCTCTATTTGCCTTCCTTATCAGTAGTTTGCATTGGACTTGCCATTCCTTATGGCAGTGGTTCTCAAACCCGGTTCTACAGGCACCCTAGCATGCAAGCAAATCTCTCTCATGAATATTCATTGTGGATATCCTGAAACATGACTGGCTGGGATGCCTCCAGGACCAGGTTTGAGAGCCACTGCTTTATGCTGTTTCCTATTATTTTCTTTTTTTTATTTATTTATCATTTTACTTAATTACATTCACATTTATCACATAAATGTAAGGAAATACAGAAATTAATATAAAAAGGAAAACATTTTCTCTCAACAATATATATTTACATAATTGTCCACAATTGGAAGATCCAAGATCAGGAAAACAATCTTAAAGAAAATAAGAAAAACTCAAAATGGTTAATCTTACACTTCACATTTTCTGAGGGAGGAAGGTTAATCGGATATTGCAGCCAGTACAGTGGTAACTGAAGGAAGTTGCTGCAGAGGATTCTTCATCTGTTTCCACAAACTCTTATAATTTCTTAGGTTCAAACAAATAAGTAATAAGGAAATAAAACACTTACAAGGGAATCGCGCTAGGAAGGTCCCACATAGGGCAATGATTCCTGGTTTAAAAGCCAAGACCTCACACCTCCCAGTCTGTGATTCCCTTGATGTGTCAGGAAATATATTCATCTTTGAACCCAAAAAACTATCAACCATGTATCGGAAATACAATTTCAAAACATTGTTCCTATCTAAATCAAAGACCAAAGTCACTAATAATATAACTCTATCTATAACTTCTGAATTTTCCAAAATGTCAGTTAAACTTACATCTCTTTTCTCTGATAAAGAAGGTTTTAAAGAAAATATAATTTTAGTCACCAAAAGGTGGCTATCAGAAGGTATTAGCAAAGTATCAGGGAAATATTTATTCAAGAATTCAGTAGCTGATATATAGGATATTATAGGTAAATTTATCATTCTCAAGTTATTGTCCCTTAATTGGTTCTCCAGAAATTCCAATTTCTACAAGATAGATAACTATTCTTCATTACCAAATTATCTGATTTTTATAGAGAAGCCATTTCCGTAATCAAAATCTCTATTTTTATATCTTGGACTTCCACTTTGTTAGATAAGTATTAATATAAATTCTTTAACTCACATAGTGAAAAATTTTAAACATCTGAAGAAGAGATTTATTCACATTCTGCTGCAGTTCCTATAGTACGTCCATTATGACATTATTGGCTTCACCAAGTCCAATTTCTCCACAGAAACCGCTCCAGATATCTTCGGGGGGAAGAGCTCACTCTCCAATCTCCCAGTTGGTTTATTATCCGAGTCGATGCTGCACCAGGACCTCCTCGGGTCACATGAAAATCCTAACCCACTTCGGGCATTTCCATTATTGACCTCCATAGCGAAGCAATACTATTTCCGGGTCTTGGAGGGGTCGTGCCAACAGGGGGACTCAAAGTCACTCCCTCCACTGAGATTCGGCAATAAAGCCTTGTTGTTCCCTGAAGCAAGAACCGATATCCCCGACGTTATGACCCCGAATCTCTCCAAAATAGACTGAACCCCAGCTGTGTTCGAGGAGGACAGCACCACGGCTTTGCCTTTTCTCTTCCCCATTCTCTGGGGAGCGCGCCCTCTTCTTCAGGCATTCTGGTGTAAAACGGGAACTCAACTAGCGTACGTCCTCCCTCAACGCCATCTTGGATCCTCCAAGTTGGGACACTCTTTGTCTGGTTTCTCCTCAGAGGCCTGTCTGATATGGGTAACCCTACAGCATAGCCCTCCGAGTCATTGAAACACGGAAGCCCCTCCACCACTTACAAGGTGGTGTCCCTTCAGAGGGGGTTTCCTATTATTTTCAGTCAGATGCTTCTTCCCATTATCTGAAGGATTTTCTTTTAGCTCTTATAGCTTCCTTCACCTCACTTTTTAACCATGCCAGATGTTGTTTGGCCTTCCTTTCTCCTTTAATACATGGAATATGTCTGGTCTGGGATTTCAGGATGGTATTTTTGAACAGCATCCACTCCCGATATAAATTTTTTTTTTATCTTCACAGCTGCTCTTCTTAAGTTTATTTTTACCATTGTCCTCATTTTATGATATCTCCTCTTTGAAAGTTAATGCTAACGTATTGGATTTCCTATGTTTACTTACTCCAGAGCTTATATCGAATTTGATAATGTTATGATCACTGTTCTCAAGTGGCCCTAGCACCATTATCTCTGGGAGTGAGCAATAACGAACAGATCTTTGGCCTAATTTTCTTAGCTTTATAATGTATTTATGCTGAATTGTGGTATATTTAGATTTCAGTAAGGCCTTTTATACATCTATCACTCTCTCCCTTGGTCCAACTCTGGTCACCCAGCCAAAGAAATTGATCAGATTCGCCTGCCTCGTATCTTGTAATCCACCAGATTGTAGAAACTGCTCTATTCTCTTTTTAGCAGTAATTCTATCAATTTAATAATTAAAATTTTTTAAAAAGAATACAAGGTGATACCTTTTTAATGGCGTGACTTAATATATTTTTAACTAGCTTTCAGAGCCTCCTCCCTCAGGTAAAGACAGTTGCAAGGAGATTTTAACCTTTTAAAGTTAGTCAAAAAATATGTATCACCTTCTATTCTCTGTTTTATTTTTATTAACTTAGAAAGTGGACCAACACAGCAACAAAACTATATTATCTATTAATTTACTCACCACAGAAGTTACACTTACCGGCCTGTAGTTCCCAGTCTCTTCCTTACTCCTGCTTTTCTAGACAGGAACATCTGCCCTTCTTCAAAAATCCAGGACCACTCCTGACTCTAGAGAAGCATTGAAAAGGTCAGACAGCGGAGCGGCCAGCACTTCCCTATGGGGACCTTTTACTAAGTTGCAGTAAAAAGGAGGCCTGTCCTAGCGTCGTATACTTTTGACTCACACTGAGGTTCTCGTTTACTGCAGCGGGTAAAAGGCCGTCTTTTTCTGAAACAGAAATGGCCACTCATAAGTGAACCACTTCCCCCACACAGGCATTTCGGGGGGGGGGGGGGGGGAGCCCTTACCCGGCAGTAACTGCTGCCTGATTACTGACAGGTAAACACCTGCGCTACAAAAATAGATGTTTTTGTAGGTCCAGAAATGGTGTACGCTGGGGATGGTCGTTCCGGATTGGCGCATGGCAAACCTTTAGTAAAAAGGGCCCTGTTCCTTCAGTACCCTCGGATGTATCCCATCCGGGCACATCACCTTGTCTACTCCTCTTGACCATGTGGTCGATATTCAAAACCACTTATCAAGTCATCAGTGAGCACCAACAGCGTAAATGGTTTTGCATCACTTTCTACGCGCCCATGAAATGTACAAGTTATATCTGGGCAGGAATTGGGGAGGGGGAAGGCACAGTCAGACTGAACTTGTATTCAGTGGCAGTATCCATTTAAGAGCTGCTGTTCAATAGATTCCCGCCATTGAATCCATGTATAGCTTTAAGGATATCTTATCCATATGAAGTTATAAAGAAATTCACCTTTGAGGTCTCTTTCCAGCCCTTGCAGGCCCATGCCAGGCCCTTCTTTGCCCCATGAAATGCGTATTACAAGAGCCTGCAGTAATAGAGTTTCTTTGAGGCACTGGGGGTAGGGAGGGCCCTGCCAGTGGGTGTTGGGATGTCCCTGGGTGGGAGGAAGCCCAGCTCAAGGGAGTGGTTTTGAAATAAGTTGCAGAGAGAAAGTGTGTCCTTGTAGAGAGCGACAGCAGGGGTGGAATTTGGGTTTAATAAAAAGGAGTTCTGGTGAGGTACACGGGGTCTTTAGTTGCCCGTACCCCTGCCAGGACCCTTGGGAGTATGGGGAGATCCTGGAGTGCAAGAAATAAACACAGGCTGGATAAGAGTCATTGCTGCCCCAACAAGTAGCAACGGAGAAGGAAGTTGAGCCTCAGGTAGATGAAGAGAGTCCAGCCTGGAAGCAGGATCAGGACAGGGGAACCTGACTAAGGCTGAGTGTAGCCCCGAGAGGTGCACTGCTGGAAGAAGGACAACCTAAAGGGTCTGTGCCTTCAAGAACTGGAAATTATAAGTATTGGAAACAGCCTTGGATTTATTCCTGTCACGAAAGGATGGGTAAAGGACAAGAGGGATGTAAATATGTACAGCTGTGAATTTACCTGGAGCTGGAGGAAGAGATATCAAGATTGCCACAACTGATCTTGAATAAAACTGTGTATATAAAGAGTTGACATGTTGACAGCAGTAAAGTTGGTGTTGGTTTTGATAAAACTACCAGAGTACAGTGTGTTTATAGGGTAAAAGAGGAGAGCGGGTGCTCCTGGACTGAAAGAAGCAGTTCTCTCTGGTATTCCAAAAATCCCCATCTCTCTATTCCCACTCCTCAAGCTTGAATGGTGAAACCTGTGACTGAATTAGTGGGGGAAACAATAGACATTTGAGAGAAATAAGTTTGCCCTGTGACTAGGGTCCGGGTTGTTGTGGACCTGAGCTAGTAAGGGGCGAGACCTGGGTTACATGAATAATGAACAGAAATATCTGAGAAGCAATTCCACCCTTTCCTCATGAGTCTTATTATCTCCCTTAAATAAAACAGTTTTCCACGTCCCTACTCACATCAGCCCGGTTCCACCCAATCCAGAGATATCGACACACAAAAAGACAAGCAGGCCTTGACGTACACAGACACATACAAGCATACGAGAGATGGGCATTTCTGCTGTATTTCATGCAATATTAATGAAAGCTCAATAAAATTAAAGACAAAAGACCCCCACCACATCCCCACAGTCCTAAGAAACACTGCATAGATTCAGCTGTACAGATATATATACACAAATAAATCACACATCCAATCTCCCACAGAAACACAGCTGCTGAGCAAGACTCCAAGAGATACACAGACACCACTTCACACTCCTACAAAAAGACACCCAAAATGCAGAGACTGGGCTGCGTATTTTCACAGACAAACAGATGTCATGGAGTGTATCTGTCTACATCCCCTCCTCCGCAGCCTCTGCTCAGCAATGATGCACACTCATCTGTGCAGTTCTTCAAGTCCCCTTACCTGAAGCTGCCTTCCAGGAGACACCAAGACAAATGACAGAGACCTAGGAAAGAACAGCTAGCTAGTGAGAGAGGACAGGAAAGGAAGCAGGACCAAGGACACAGCTGTGCTAAGCCCCAGAGTCACGTGAGCAGCCCCCACCCACTCCTCCACTAGTCACCCCAGAGAAGGACCAAGGCAGCACTGGAGACAGAGCACAAAGCCAGTGAGAGACTGAAAGAAAGAAAGACACCATGCACCAAGTGTCAAAATCATTCCCGATTCTCACAAACAGATACAGAAAGCACCAGAGACACAGACAGATGAAGAACTCAAAAGATCCACAGAACAAGGTAACACGCCCAAGAGAAGCAGTGTGAAAACAGAGACAGATAACAGATGCTCAAAAGTAAACGTGAGAGCTAGAGGCCATTTAGCGCCAGACTAGCACCCGCATTTACCTGAACAGATTGTTCAGAGACCTGGAGCGCAGGAACAAACGAGCGCACAGACAAACAGCGCAAGTAGCATCCTAATGTAGTCAAGCTCATGTTAATGAGATTATTTTGTATTCCTCCCCAATGATTCAAAAAGCCTGCCCAAAACAAAAAACTGCTTTACCGCTGCAAAACAATTAACGATGAAAACTGAAAGTAAGCGGTCGGGCGTTTTGAGGATTTTTCCTTGCTTTTTAGAAATATTTTGTTAAAATCAAACATTATATTTCCATATAAATTTTATTGGATTCCTCTTTATATGTTCGATGTATCAAATGCAGCCATTTTACAGATATGCTAAATATGGTCTCAGTGTGTGGGAATCTCATGGGCAGGGCACTTTTTATCCAGCATACATATAAGTACTACTACTACTTAACATTTCTAAAGCGCTACTAGGGTTACGCAGCACTGTACAATTTAACATAGAGGGACAGTCCCTGCTCAAAGAGCTTACAATCTAAAAGACAAGTGAACAGTCAGTCCGATAGGGGCAGTCAAATTGGGGCAGTCTGGATTTCCTGAACGGTAAGAGTTAGGTGCCGAACGCAGCATTGAAGAGGTGGGCTTTAAGCAAAGACTTGAAGATATACTGGGAAAGACCAAAGGTCCATTGAGCCCAGCATCCTGTTTCCAACAGTGGCCAATCCAGGTCACAAATACCTGGCAAGATCCCCAAAGTGTACGAAACATTTTATACTGCTTATCCCAGAAATAGTGGATTTTCCCCAAGTCCATTTAATAATGGTCTATGGACTTTTCCTTTAGGAAGCCGTCCAAACCTTTTTAAACTCCGCTAAGCTAACCGTCTTTACCACATTCTCTGACAATGAATTCCAGAGTTTAATTACACGTTGAATGAAGAAACATTTTCTTTGATTCATTTTAAATTTACTACATTGTAGCTTCATCGCATGCCCCCTAGTCCTAGTATTTTTGGAAAGAGTAAACAGATGATTCACATCTACCCGTTCAACTCCACTCATTATTTTATAGACCTCTATCAGATCTCACCTCAGCCACATTCATGTGATTAATAGCATCCTATAGCCCAGATCTCAAAATAAAGCAGCAGAGATGAAATAAACCTCAATGGTTAAAAATACCTTAACATTAAATTAATCCAATCAGAAGCACTAAAACAGCATTTTTGCCTAAAAAAAGGTCATAGGGGTCTGTGCCTGTAATTTGCATAAAGAGATAAAGTGAAAGTAAAAACCACTCCAGTTAAAAACGCTACAATTCAAGCTCCTCTTGTTGACCTATAAGTGCATTCACTCTGCAGCCCCTCACTACCTCTCCACCCTCATCTCTCCCTACACTCCTTCCCTAGAACTCCGTTCACTAGGCAAATCTCTCCTAATTGCACCCTTCTCCTCCATCGCTAACTCCAGACTCGCTCCTTCTATCTCGCCGCACCTTATACCTGGAATAGGCTTCCTGAGCCATTACGTCTAGCTCCATTCCTCGCAGCCTTCAAATCCGGGCTAAAGGCCTACCTGTTTGATGCTGCTTTTGACTCCTGACTTGTAACTTTTATCTTATCCTTATGTGTCCTTCTGTCTGTCCTTCCCTTCTCCTTTTTGGTCCTGTCTGTTTGTCCTGATTTAGATTGTAAGCTCTTTTGAGCAGGGACTGTCTTCTTCATGTTCAATTGTAAAGCGCTGCGTATGACTGGTAGCGCTATAGAAGTGATTTATAGTAGTAGAATTTATAGTAATAGGGGCCACCACAGGTAAAAGAATGAGGTGCCCTGAGGATATAGAAATTAACTGAAGCATTATTGATAGAAAAATATATATATAAAATGATCCCATAAAAATACTAAAGATAAATAGCAACCAAGAGATTAAAAAACCCCCCATATAAAGCACCATTTTTACCTTAAAGGTGTCCCCAGAGGGTTAAAAAAAAAAAAAAAAAAAAGCAATATTCAGGGGCACTTTTACCAAGCCAGAGTTTAAAGTAGCATATGTGGTAGTGGGGGCATGAGGGATTACCACACACCAAAGCCATTCTTTACAACAGCAGGAAATATCCTATTCTTTTAATTGAGAACCTTAATGGCTATGTGCTAATTTTCCAATTGGCAGATGGCCATTTACTGCTTAAGCTCTTACCACCTCCTATTTCATAGGCAATAAGGGCTTACACACTACTCCCACAGTAAATGAGCAGTGCAAGGCCATGGCTACGGCAATGCACTACCCAATTTCTTCCAGGAACACCTACTCACTGTCCCCTGCACTAGAAAATAAAAATGGAGACAGCGCATGTAAGTCTCTCTCATTAACATTCAGTGCCACTGTTATTATACTGGTACACTTTGAATAATTAGTTGTACGAGTATACTATACACTTTCTCAAACAACTGTTGTTCTGTATATCAATCTTTATTATTTATTATATTTGTATCCCGCACTTTCCCACTAAAAGCAGGCTCAATACGGCTTACATAGTAATAGGTAACACAGAATTTTGTTATATAAAGTAGGAAATTAAGTATAACATAATAGAAGGATGGATGTATGTTGATATGTGTTAAATGGTTTTAAGAAGATATGAACAGCATTGAGTGCAAAGGTGTTTCAAAATTATAATGGTAATAAAATAATAAAGATTGATGATATATAGAACAACAGTTGTTTGAGAAAGTGTATATTAGCATTCAGTGCAGATATGCTGAAAACCTGAATAGCTGGGGTGCTTCTGTTGGTTTAAAAAGCAATACCATATGCATGTAAGGTCTAGATAAATAAATTAAGCCCATCAAAGTTTAAAGCAAATGCCCAAAATATGTAAAACTCAGTAGCAATAATAAAACAGTGATGGAGTATTCATATAGCAGGCAACCAACAGATTCATTTTCCAGTAAAAATAATTCACTTATTACACCCCTCACCGTGTTCAGGAAACCGCTAGAGTCCTGCAGTACCTAAGAATCTTGTGAGTATTTACTTCCTGGTTGATGCACTTTCCTTTATAGCCCTAGATGGGGGGGCACTGACAAATGACCTCACTTCCTGGCTAAGGATATATAAAGAAGAGTCCTACACTCCTCTAGTGTTGTGTAGTGTTTGTTGTCTGGTCAGTGTCTGCTGCCAACCTAGTTGCTTCCAGTTCTGCTGGTTCATGTCTTCAGCTACCTCCTGACCGTGACTGTTGGCCAGCCCCCAAGGACTCTTTTAAGAGCCAATTTCAAGGGCTCTCAACCAAACATCTAGACAAACCCTGTCATGTTCCAGCCAGTCTGCTAGGCACTGCCTAGTCCTACTCTTCTGTCTGTCCAAGTCAGATCTTGTAGTCTCCAGCTCCTGGACTCTGCCAGGCGGTTCCAACAGCATCGGTTGGCAAGGGCCTGCATGGTGCTTACACCGCACAGGTAGCACCAACCTTGTCACGGTCCACAGGTTCACCTTCCCAAACCATGATATAACTTTGTAGGAACTTGGTGGCTGTGTGCTGCTTGCTATTTAGTATTTTGGCAGTGTATTGTTGGCCTGCATAATAAATTCACACTTGCAAGTATATTCCCGCCTCAGCATAAATTAACAAAAGCATATGATTTCCTAGAGCCTGAAAAAACATCACAGAAACCCCTCCCACTGCCTAGGTGTATTCTATATACTGCGCCTAAAGTTAGGTGTGATTTATAGAATACATCTAGGGCTAGATTTTATATGGAATTTTATTATATACTAGTAAAAAAGGCCCGTTTCTGACACAAATGAAACGGGCGCTAGCAAGGTTTTCCTTGGAGTGTGTATGTTTGGGAGAGTGTATGTGAGAGTGACTGTTTGAGAGTCAGAATGAAAGTGTGAGTGTGTGAGAGAGAGAGTGAGTCTGGGTGTGAGTGTGTTTGTGAGAGAGTGTGTGTGTGAGAATGAGAGTGTGTGCAAGTGTGTATGTGAGACACAGTGTGAGAGAGAGTGTGTGTGTGTGGGCGAGAGAGTGTGTGTGAGACACAGATTCTCTGTGAGAGTGAGTGTATGAGACCAAGCGAGTGTGTGAGTGACTGTGTGGCACATAGAGAGTGAATGTGATACAGTGTGAGACAGAGTGTGTGAGAGTGAGAGTCAGAAAGACATTGTATATGAGAAAGAGAGTGTGAGCCCTCCCAATCCATGGCCATCTGTCCCCTGCCCCCTCCATTCATCCTTTTCCAGCAATTCCCCTCTCTCCCTGAGCCCTGCCCTCCCAATCCATGGCCATCCATGTTTCTCTGTCACCTGCCCCCTCCATTCATCCCTATCCAGCATTTCCCCTCTCTGCCTGAGGCCTGCCCTGCAATCCATATTCATCCATGCCCATCTGTCCCCTCCATTCATCCCTATCCAGCAATTCCCCTCTCCCTGAGTCCTGCCCTTCCAATCCATGCCCATCCATGCTCCTCTGTCACCTGGCCCCTCCATTTTTCCCTATCCAGCATTTCCCCTCTCTGCCTGAGGCCTGTCCTGCAATCCATATCCATCCATGCCCATCTGTCCCCTCCATTCATCCCTATCCAGCAATTCCCCTCTCCCTGAGTCCTGCCCTTCCAATCCATGCCCATCCATGCTCATCTGTCACCTGGCCCCTCCATTTTTCCCTATCCAGCAATTGCCCTCTCTCCCTGAGCCCTGCCCTGCAATCCATATCCATCCATGCCCATCTGTCCCCTCTATTCATCCCTATCCAGCAATTTCCCTCTCTCCCTGAGTCCTGCCCTCCCAATCCATGCCCATCCATGCTCCTCTGTCCCCTGCCCCCTCCATTCATCCATTTCCAGTAATTCCCCTCTCTCCCTGAGCCCTGCCCTCCCAATCCATGCCCATCCATGCTCCTGTCCCCTGCCGCCTCCATTCATCCTTTTCCAGCAAGTCCCCTCTCTCCCTTCCATGACCCCCCCTCGCATCCATGCTCCTCTCTCTCCCATGTCCCAGCCTGGCCCGCCCTCTTCTCCCCCCCCCCCCCTTCGCATCCATGCATTCCTTTTTTTTTTTCTTCTTTTTAACTTTACCTCCGTGGTGGTTCGTGCAGCGAAGCGTCAGGGAAGGAGGCGGCGCTCCCGACGTCTAGCTTTCCCTTCGCTGTGTTTGAAGGCGGAACACAGCGAAGGGAAGGCTAGACGTCGGGAGCGCCGCCTCCTTCCCTGACGCTTCGCTTCCGGATTTGTTTGGTTTGAGGTGAGGGCGGGGCAGAGACGGCTGGCTGGCTTGAAGGCTTCACACCACGAATCCACGAACCCTTCAGCCTGGGAGTGACGTCAGATGGCTTCAGAACGTTGTCCTCAGAACGTTGAGGGTGCGTTTTATTATATTAGATTAGGATTTATTTACCACCTTTTTGAAGGAATTCAGTCAAGGCGGTGTACAGTAAGAATAGATCAAACATGAGCAATAGACAATTACAGAAGTAAACATATTCAAGTAACAATACAAATATGGCATGGTATACTACTTACAATGTCAACACAATACGTAATAGAACATTATAATTGATAGTGAAGGGTATAAGCAAAGATGTAACACATAGATAGGTAAGAAAGTAGGAAGAGTTAGAAAGTAAGGTGACTGATTTAAAGAAAGTTGAACATGAGGTCAGAGAGATGGTTAAATATTATCTCAGCTAGGGTAGGAGTGGATAAACATGTCCCGCTGCAGTATGTGCAGCCCGAGTCAATCCTTGTGTGTGTGAGTGAGACTAACAAGTTAGTTACTTCTCTTGGTTGAAGAGCCAAGCATTCAACTGCTTCCTGAAGTAGAGATAGTCTTATGTTAAGCGGAGCCTTTCAGGCAATGCATTCCAGAGCGTGGGGGCTACTCCGGAGAAGGCTCGCTTGCAGGTATCACATCGTGTAATGTCTTTTGGAGAGGGTGTGGTTAGTGAAAGTCTTTGGGAGGACCTTAGTGTCCTTGCCGGTGTGTGGAGGATCATCCTATTCTTCAGATACTCAGGGCAATTTCCTGTCAGGGCCTTGAAGATCAGACACAGTTTTAAATTTAGCCCTGTATTGTACTGGTAGCCAATGAAGTTTTTGCAAAAATGCTGTGTTGTGGTCACGTCACTTGCAACCTTATATGAGTCTTGCTGCTGCATTCTGAATCAACTGGAGCTGGTGCAGGCCCTTTGTAGTCACACCATTGTATAGTGCATTGCAGTAATCCAGTTTTGATGTTACCATGGCATGCACAACTGGGATAAGATTTACCTTCTCGATGTAAGGAGAGAGGCAGCGTAGCTGTCACAAATAGTAGAAGCAGCTCTTGAAGGTTGCTTGGATTTAGAGAATCAGTGTAAGTGTTGAATCTAACTGTATTCCAAGGTTCCTGACTTGTGATTTGAGGGGGAGTTCGTACTTCCCAAAAGGGACTTTGATGTCAGGTATGTATCCACTTGTGTTAGGTACCCAGAGAAGCTTGGCTTTACTTGGGTTCAGGCAGAGTTTGTTGTGTTTAGCCCATTCTTGAATTGATGTTATGTAATCAGTTTATTCAAGGTTGTAGGTAAGTCAGGTTCAATGGGTATAAGTAGCTGCACATCAGCCACATAGATGTAGAACTGAGTGTCCATTGACCGAATCAGCTCAGCTAGTGGCTTGAGGTAGATATTGAACAGAATAGGTGACAGTATCGATCCCTGTGGTACCCTGCAGGTCAGTGTCCATGGTGGTGATAAGTTGCTGCCAAACATTATGGATTGTTGCCTGTCTGACAGATAGGATCTGAACCAGGCAAGTACTGTACCACTGATACCTGTTTCTGTCAGTCGTGCTAGCAAGATATCATGATTCATCATGCCAAAAGCTGCTGAGAAGTCAAGCAGTACTAACATCAAGGAGAAACCCTTGTCTCAGTTTCTGACATGGACCTAGCCAGTTTCTCTTTTCTAGCCAATCATTAAGTTGAACACAGACTGTTTGTTCTATGAGATTCCCTAGAAAGGGGATGTTGGATACTGGCCTGTAATTTTCAAGTTTGTCCTGGTCAAGGTTTCCTTTAGCAGAGGGCGGACCACTGCCCTTTTTAATGCTGTTGGTAGCTGCCCATTAGAGAGAGAGATGTTCACAATTTTTGTGGCACCTTCTATAAGGCCCATACTTGCCTGCTGCACTATCTTTGATGGGCAGGGTTCGAGGGAGCAAGGTAGGTGATTGAATGTCTCTTAGGATTTTGTTAAGGCTCTCCTCTGTTATTGGGTTAAAAGTGTCTCATCTGTCTCTGTCAGGAGGGGGCGAGTTTGTACACCTATGGTTGACTGGTTGGGGACTGGGTGGGATTGCCTTTAAATCCTGGTGGAGACTTTTAATTTTGTTGACAAAATATGCAGCAAAATCATTGCAGTTCTGTTTAGACTGGGCAGGCTGGTTCTGTTGTGGGGGTTGCAGTAGGCTATTTACTATACTGAACAACTGCTTGGTTGAACTGGCAGCCTGTGCAATGCATTGAGAGAAATACTGCTTTAAAAACTGCAGAAAAGTTCATTCTATAAATTTCATGGTATATAGAATGTGCCTTGGGCTAGGTTCTATGTATCACACCTAAACACAGTTGGTGCCCATTTGACGTAAGCGCATACGAACGTCATGACATGATGTCCGTGGGGACATTTGCAGAAATGGTTTCCAGAAGGAGAATGCCTAATTTTTCACATGAAAACAACAAACTCCTCTCCTTGCTAAGCTGTAAACGCTCCTTTGTCTTCCCAGGACGTAGAAGGTCATACCTACAGTATAGGAGGGCCTGGGAGAGACTCGCTGTCAGCTACGACTTCCAACTCTCCATCCCCAGGGATGTAAGTAACATAGTAACATAGTAGATGACGGCAGAAAAAGACCTGCACGGTCCATCCACTCTGCCCAACAAGACAACTCATGTGTGCTACTTTTTGTGTATACCCTACTTTGATTTGTACCTATGCTCTTCAGGGCACAGACTGCATAAGTCTGCCCAGCACTATCCCCGCCTCCCAACCACCAGCCCCGCCTCCCAACCACCGGCTCTGGCACAGACCATATAAGTCGGCCCAGCACTATCCCCGTCTCCCACCATCGGCTCTGGCACAGACCATATAAGTCTGCCCAGAACTATCCCCGCCTCCCAACTTCCAGCCCCACCTCCCACTACCAGCTCTGCTATCCAATCTCAGTTAAGCTCCTGAGAATCCATTCCTTCTGAACAGGATTCCTTTATGTTTATCCCACGCATGTTTGAATTCCGTTACCGTTTTCATCTCCACCTTAGTACAGTATACTAAGAGGCATATTTTCAAAGCACTTTGGGAGGCTAAGTTCCATATGTTTCTATGGAACTTTGGGAGGCTAAGTGCTTTGAAAATAAGCCTCTAAGTACTGTACACAAGTTATGTTTACGATTGTCGTGGTTTACTTCCTCCCTAGCTTAGGGATGTTTCATAGTCTTATTATTTTCATGGATCCTCAGAACGTATGGCACAGCACAAAAACTCTTTTTAGTACTGTAGAAGCTCACTCCTTATTGATCCAGATGTTTTTACGTCATTGCTACGCGTCTTGACTGCAGCTTTCCTACAACTTGGGTTGAGCATGGGATACAAAAGGAGCAATATCTAAATTATACAGATACTTAAAACAACACAGCAAAATGAGAATTATTATTTAAACCCAACCGAAAATATAAGTTTTCAGCACTTTGTGAAATGTCAGATAATGCCATTCTGAACAAATTATTGACAGGAGAGAATTCCATTCAAGAATTATAACAACCAAAAAATTTGAGTTAACCATCTTCAAAAAATGTAAGTTTCTAAAAAATGAAGAGGAATGTGGTAGCCGTGTTAGTCCACTCTTAAGGTTATCAATAGAAATCAAACAAAATAAAACATGGAAAAGAAAATAAGATGATACCTTTTTTATTGGACATAACTTAATACATTTCTTGATTAGCTTTCGAAGGTTGCCCTTCTTCGTCAGATCGGAAATAAGCAAATGTGCTAGCTGACAGTGTATATAAGTGAAAATATTCAAGCATTACTATGACAGTCTGACAGGGTGGGAGGATGTGGGTGGGTCAGAGGTATGCATGGGGACATCAAAGCATATCATTGATATTCTAACAGGATGGGTGTGGATAGGTGAGGGGTGGGGTGATCAACAGAGAAATACAGCTTTAGGGTTTATAATGGGCTAGGAACCCCAGATCCTTGTTAAGTCCTTTCTGTTGGGTGTTAAAATATTCAATCATTCTGACTTCAAAGGTCATACGTTCTTGTATGGTTTTAAAGTTACCTTTCAGGATTCTCACTGTGAAGTCACTGGTACAGTGTCCTGGTCCTGTAAAATGCTGACCAACAGGTGTGGGAACCCTACTGGCACCAGTATTGTTCATGTGATGTCTATGTAAAAAATGAAGGACACAGAATAAGCTGATCCTTTAAATGAGTGATCAAATAGTGAATTGGAAATAATATTTATTAATAAATGTGATGTAGAACTGTAAATAATTTGAAACAACAAGCAAAACACCTTAAACAATATCCTTTTGGCCTTCAGGAACAGAGGTATACTTGCTACAGGTCTATAACTTTAAGGTAAAGACAGATTTAAGTTAGGGCCTTTAGGTACAGGAGTGAGTGTAATTTGACCCAGATCTGGTGGTAGCTGTTATCAAGACTGGACCTTCTGAGAAGATGGCAGGGTTCCATGCTGCAGTTATGTTATCTGGGTCAGTACCCTCCCTGATGAATAGCATGAAACTCTGCCATGTAGGCAGAAGGTCCGGTCTTGATAACAGCAGTTACGTGGAGTTCCTGTGGGGACAGAGGCAGTTCCTGCAGAGCTCCCATGGAAGTGTAAGCTGCATCTGTGCCACCCTCTCATCTACCAAGTTCTTTGAGTGCCACCTCCTCTTCCTTGCTTTAACAGCGCAGCTGCTGAAAGTCTTCCATTAATCCTCTCTGCTCCTGGGCCAATACGCAAACCTCAGCTCTGACACAGGCACAAAGATCAGAGGTCACCTGACCTACTGGCACGTGCATGTGGCGACCTGTCAGCACACAGTGTCAGCGAATCAGAGACAAGTCTTACATTCATGAACCAGAGTGTTCCAAGTTCCAACTTCTGTTCCTTCCTTGCCTGCAGTGCTGCAGCTCAAACCCAAAGAGAGACAGAGCTGCCCAGAATTTTTTTTAGGTACCATTCTGCCACCTCCTTCCCTGTGTAGCAATCCCTCTTACAATGGGAAATCCTGCATCCATGAAACTGAAAGAAATCTTGGTGAACTTGGAAGATGTACTGAGCCAAATTGACAAGTTAAAGAGTGATACATCAACTGGACCAGATGGTATACAATCCAGGATATTGAAAGAACTCAAACATGAAATTGCTGATCTGCTGCTAGTTATCTGTAACCTGTCTTTAAAGTCGCCTGTAGTAACTGAAGACTGGAGGGTGGTCAATATGATGCCAATTTTTAAAAAGGGTTCCAGGGGTAATCCAAGTAATTACAGACCGGTAAGCCTGACTTCAGACAGTGCCAGGCAAAATAGTGGAAAGTATTTTAAAGAATAAAATTACAGGTCTTGTCTCACCAATTTGCTTAATTTCCTTGAAGGTGTGAATAAACATGTTGATAAAGGTGAGCTGGTTGATGTAGTGCATCTAGATTTTCAGAATGCTTTTGATAATTGCTCATGAGAGACTCCTGAGAAAATTAAAGAGTCATAGGATAGGAAGAAATGTTCTGTTTTGTATCAGGAATTGGTTAATGGACAGAAAACAGAAGGATGGGTTAAATGGCCTTTTTTCTCAATGGAGGAGGGTGAATAGTGGAGTGCCGCAGGGATCTAATAATCAGAATGACGAGTGAGGTGATTACATTTGTGGATGACATGAAACTATTCAAAGCTGTCAAAACGCATGCAGATTATTAAGAATTACAGGAAGACCTTAGGAAATTAGAAGACTGGGCATCCAAATGGCAGATGAAATTTAGCGTACACAAATACAAAGTGATGCACATTGGGATGAATAATCCCAGTATCGTGTTCAATTCTGGTCGCCGTATCTCAAAAAAGATATTGTGGAATTAGAAAAGGTTCAAAGAAGAGCAACCAAAATGATAGAGGGGATGGAACTGCTCTGATAAGAGGAAAGGCTACAGAGGTTAGGGCTCTTCGGCTTGGAAAAGAGACGGCTGAGGGGGGGATATGATTCAAAAAGTACAAGGACCAGGGGACACTCAATTCAATTGCATGGGAATACTTTTAAAATAAATAGGAGGAAATATTTTTTCACTCAATGAATAGTTAAGGTCCGGAACTCATTGTCAGAGGATGTGGTTATAGCAGTTAGTGTATCTGGGTTTAAAAAAAGGTTTGGCCAGGTTCCTGGAGGAAAAGTCCATTGCCAGCCCGTAACCTCCGTTCACAGGATAAATCCCTCCTCTCAGTACCCTTCTCCACCACCGCCAACTCCAGGCTCCGCTCATTCTGCCTCGCCTCACCCTATGCCTGGAACAACCTTCCTGAGCCCTTACGCCAAGCCCCCTCCCTGCCCATCTTCAAGTCTTTGCTTAAAGCCCACCTCTTCAATGCTGCGTTCGGCACCTAACCCTTACCGTTCAGTGAATCCAGACTGCCCCAATTTGACTGCCCCTGTCGGACCGACCGTTCACTTGTCTATTAGATTGTAAGCTCTTTGAGCAGGGACTGTCTCTCTTTGTTAAATTGTACAGCGCTGCGTAACCCTAGTAGCGCTCTAGAAATGTTAAGTAGTAGTAGTAGGAGAGTCAGTGTCTGGGCTGGAATCAGTCTTCACTGGGATCTGAACTCTCCTCAGGTCACTTCACTGGCTTCCGATCAGATACCGCATTCAATTCAAGCTTCTCCTTCTTACCTACAAATGCACTCAGTCTGCTGCCCCTCACTATCTTTCTACCCTCATCTTCCCTTACGTTCCCGCTCGTAACCTCCGTTCACAGGATAAATCCCTCCTCTCAGTACCCTTCTCCACCACCGCCAACTCCAGGCTCCGCTCATTCTGCCTCGCCTCACCCTATGCTTGGAACAACCTTCCTGAGCCCTTACGCCAAGCCCCCTCCCTGCCCGTCTTCAAGTCTTTGCTTAAAGCCCACCTCTTCAATGCTGCGTTCGGCACCTAACCCTTACCATTCAGTGAATCCAGACTGCCCCAATTTGACTTTCCCTATCGGACCGACTGTTCACTTGTCTATTAGATTGTAAGCTCTTTGAGCAGGGACTGTCTCTCTTTGTTAAATTGTACAGCGCTGCGTAACCCTAGTAGCGCTCTAGAAATGTTAAGTAGTAGTAGTAGTATTACATATAGCAGTGATTTAACCAGAGCTGAGATTGTGATGTCATAATGCCTCATTCCACCAATGCCTAAGAGCCAACCTCATCAGTGATGTCACAATGGCTCGACTGTCCTATACTTGGCCCACTTCCCCCCTTAGTGTGAAGAGTTTCAGTCTCTGGTATCCAGAGCTGAGATTGTGATGTCATAATGCCTCATTCCACCAATGCCTAAGAGCCAACCTCATCAGTGATGTCACAATGGCTTGATTGTCCTATATTTGTCTCACTCTTATCTATTAGATTGTAAGCTCTTTGAGCAGGGACTGTCTCTCTTTGTTAAATTGTACAGCGCTGCGTAACCCTAGTAGCGCTCTAGAAATGTTAAGTAGTAGTAGATGGACATGGGGGAAGCCACTGCTTGCCCTGGATTTGTGCCAGGTATTTCTGACCTGGATTGGCCACTGTTGGAAGCAGGACAGTCTGCTGGATGGATCATTGGTCTCTGACTCTTGGTAGTTGTTATGTTTTTGGTGGCCTTTTACTAGGTGAAAAAATCTCAGCGTCTGCTCGGGAGTTGTTATAAGCAGCCCCTCCAAATGACACAAAGATTGCTGTCTAGAGCTAAATAGTTGGTCAGGTACATCCGTGGGCTGCACAAGCCGGCAAGTTTCTAAATATCAGAATGAAGTAGGAGAAGGTGGATACAGCTGACAGCGTTCTTGCTTTGTTTTGAGTGTACAAATATGTCGGCTGCAGGTGTGGCGGGGGGGGGGGGGGGGGGAAACCGGCTTCAGCCTCGTGACGCCTGTCGTCCTTTAACCTGGGTGACGTAGTATTAGACGTCAGAGGTCGTCAGCTGATCTACTGGAGCGTGTGCGAGGGAGTCGCCAGTGTTGCCACTTGCACGTGCAGCCGCCGAGTGCACACGCGCCAGTACTACTACTGGCCCAGTAGAAGATCAGGTCAGGTGACTTGTGACGCTCCTCCTAGCCCGTGCCGTGCGTGTGGATCAGGTGAGTCGGAGCAAAAGCCATTACTCTGAACGACTGAAGAGAGACGCAGGTAGTTGGGGGTTAAAGGACCCTGGCTAGGTGGTTGGTCTCTGTCACACACTCCCATTGGAACTCCGCTCTCGTGCAGCTCTCTCTATTGTTCCGTTCAGATTGCTCGCGAGCCCCTGCTGCTGCTATCATATGTTTAGTTCCTTCTCCGGAGTCCCGCCCTCCTCTGACGCGTCTTCCTGTTTCCGGCAAGGCGGGAGGTTTAGTGGGAGAGAGAGTTTGAGACTGAGAAATTGTTGTGTCGGGGGTTTCGGAGGAGGAAAAGTTCCCAGACCGGACCCCCAATGCCTTTGAGAGCTTGACTTTTGGTCTCTTTGCAGGGAGGAGGGGGAGGGGGGGGTCAAGAGCCGCCAGACTAAGAGGGAGTCGCTGTTTATGTAAGTTCTGCCCAGTGACATTAATGGAAGAGTTGAAAGTAAAGACCTGGGCTTGGGGGGGGGTACTATTTCTATTTCTGTTGATGGCTCTCTCATTCTCCCTGTCTCCTCAGCTCGAAACCTTGGGGTCATCTTTGACTCTTCTCTCTCCTTCTCTGCTCATATCCAGCAGATTGCCAAGACCTGTCGTTTCTTTCTTTACAACATCCGTAAAATCCGCCCCTTTCTTTCCGTGCACTCTACCAAAACACTCATCCACACCCTTGTCACCTCTCGTTTAGACTACTGCAATCTGCTTCTTGCTGGCCTCCCACTTAGTCACCTCTCCCCTCTCCAGTCGGTTCAAAACTCTGCTGCCCGTCTCATCTTCCGCCAGGGTCGCTTTACTCATACTACCCCTCTCCTCAAGTCGCTTCACTGGCTCCCTATCCGTTTTCACATCCTGTTCAAACTTCTTCTACTAACCTATAAATGTACTCACTCTGCTGCTCCCCAGTATCTCTCCACACTCGTCCTTCCCTACACCCCTTCCCGTGCACTCCGCTCCATGGATAAATCCTTCTTATCTGTTCCCTTCTCCACTACTGCCAACTCCAGACTTCGCGCCTTCTGTCTCGCTGCACCCTACGCCTGGAATAAACTTCCTGAGCCCCTACGTCTTGCCCCATCCTTGGCCACCTTTAAATCTAGACTGAAAACCCACCTCTTTAACATTGCTTTTGACTCGTAACCACTTGTAACCACTCGCCTCCACCTACCCTCCTCTCTTCCTTCCCGTTCACATTAATTGATTTGATTTGCTTACTTTATTTATTTTTTGTCTATTAGATTGTAAGCTCTTTGAGCAGGGACTGTCTTTCTTCTATGTTTGTGCAGCGCTGCGTATGCCTTGTAGCGCTATAGAAATGCTAAATAGTAGTAGTAGTAGTAGCTACCTAACAGTTGCTTCTGGGCCTGCGCATCCTCTAGAACTACAGCTTAAGGGAATGCCTTGCTGCTGCTTTCTTCTTTTACTTTGCAACCCCCAAGAAGCTGCTCCCTAGGCAACTGCCTAGTGCTACCTTTCTTTCCGAGCACTCTACCAAAACCCTCATCCACACCCTTGTCACCTCTCGTTTAGACTACTGCAATCTGCTTCTTGCTGGCCTCCCACTTAGTCACCTCTCCCCTCTCCAGTCGGTTCAAAACTCTGCTGCCCGTCTCATCTTCCGCCAGGGTCGCTTTACTCATACTACCCCTCTCCTCAAGACCCTTCACTGGCTCCCTATCCGTTTTCGCATCCTGTTCAAACTTCTTCTACTAACCTATAAATGTATTCACTCTGCTGCTCCCCAGTATCTCTCCACACTCGTCCTTCCCTACACCCCTTCCCGTGCACTCCGCTCCATGGATAAATCCTTCTTATCTGTTCCCTTCTCCACTACTGCCAACTCCAGACTTTGCGCCTTCTGTCTCGCTGCACCCTACACCTGGAATAAACTTCCTGAGCCCCTACGTCTTGCCCCATCCTTGGCCACCTTTAAATCTAGACTGAAAGCCCACCTCTTTAACATTGCTTTTGACTCGTAACCACTCGCCTCCACCTACCCTCCTCTCTTCCTTCCCGTTCACATTAATTGATTTGATTTGCTTACTTTATTTTTTGTCTATTAGATTGTAAGCTCTTTGAGCAGGGACTGTCTTTCTTCTATGTTTGTGCAGCGCTGCGTATGCCTTGTAGCGCTATAGAAATGCTAAATAGTAGTATTAGGTACTGAGCACTGGCACCTTTTCCATTGTCTGCTAAAATTGACCCATGGATCCCAAGTTTTAATGAAAGATCTCAGGCTCTACGCACCAATTCTGCCTTCTCATAGATTCTGTGACTGGTTGCAGGGGGTCTGGCTGTTGTGGGGAGGGTCCCTCAGTGATCACCCCACCCCTGAAGGGTGGCCTGGAATTTGAGTTCCTGCACCTTTTTCACTAGAAAAAATGCACTGGTAAAGACTGTTCTAAGCTTCTGTTTCAAGGTTTTGCTCATTCCCTGTTGGACCTTCAGCTCAGGACTTTAATACATTCCAAGCGCATCTTTTGTTGGCTTTTGATGAGCTGCACCACAAACTTCTCTTAGAGTAAAATAATTGGGAAGTGACGATCTTCTGTGCTAGTCAGTTGGGTTTTAGTTTTCATGATCACAGCCTACTCCTTGATACGCTGTCCTCACTTGGATTTCAGGGCTCTGTTCTTTCCTGGTTTTCTTCTTATCACTATCTTTTTCCCCTTTACACATGGAATTTCAATCCACAGTGATTCCAAGAAGTGTTTTGTTTTCTGCAGAATTTTCAATCTATTTGAGTCAAGGCTCTCCTTAATATACAATGCTACCCCTCCACCAATTCGATCCACCCTATCACTACGATATAATTTGTACCCTGGTATGACACTGTCCCACTGGTTATCCTCCTTCCACCAGGTCTCAGAGATGCCTATTATATCTAGTTTTTCATTTACTGCAATATATTCTTATTCTCCCATCTTATTTCTTAGGCCCCTGGCATTCGCATATAGACACTTCAAAGTATGTTTGTTGTTTCTATTTACATGATGCTTAGTACTTGACAGTCTTAATTTGCAATCTTTTGTCTGATTTTTATTTAAGGACGTCTGATCTACTTTGGTCTCTTTTGCAACCTCACTATCGGGATACCCTATCTTCCCTGTTTTGGTGATACCTTTGAAAGATACCTTATCCAGAACCATGTGCTTTTGAGCAACTGTCGGCCTTCTCCCCTGTTTCTAGTTTAAAAGCTGCTGTATTTCCTTTTTAAATGCTGATGCCAGCAGCCTCGTCCCACCCTGGTTATGGTGGAGCCCATCCTTTCAGAATAGGCTCCACCTTCCCCAGAATGCCCAGTTCTAAGAAATCTAAAACCCTCCTCCCTGCACCATCGTCTCATCCACGCATTGAGACTCAGGAGCTCTGCCTGTCTCTTGAGCCCTGCGTGGAATGGGTAACATTTAAAAAAATACTACCCTAGAGGATCTGGATTTGAGCTTTCTACCTAAAAGCCTAAATTTGGCTTCTAGAACCTCTCTCCCACATTTTCCTATGTCATTGGTACCCACATGTTACCAAGACGGCCGACTCCTCCCCAGCACTATCTAAAATCCTATCTAAGTGACGCGTGAGGTCCGCCACCTTCGCACCAGGCAGGCAAGTCACCAGGCGGTCACTAAGAAGACTACTCTTCCAGTGAAAGGTGGTATGGCACTTAAGGATATACAAGACAGACGGCTAGAGGCCTCTTTAAAACGTGCCTTTGAGGTGGCTGCTTTGACACTTCAAGCTTCTGTTTGTAGTTCTTATGCGGCTAGAGCTTGTCTCACTTGGCTACATTCTGTCACGGATTTGATTTCGGAGTCTGATATGCCGGGAACTCCTCAGATGTCGCTGATGGATATTGGGCTGGCGTACTTGGCGGATGCCTTTTATGATTTGGTCCGTGCTTCGGCCAAACTCATGGCCTTGACCGTTTCCTCTCGGCGTCTTCTGTGGCTCCGTCATTGGGCCGCAGATATGGCCTCTTAGGAACGGCTCATTAAATTGCCTTTCCAAGGGAAATTGCTTTTTGGGGAAGACCTAGAAAAGATTGTTAAAGATTTGGGGGATTCCAAATCTCAGCGTCTTCTAGAGGATAGACCCAAGTCTACTTCCAGGCAGGGAGCCTCGAGGTCACGTTTCAGAGAGATGCGACGGTATTGCCCTGGGCGGTCCAGCGCAGCCTTTCAGCGTCCTCGTTTTGGGCAGCGTTCTTCCTTTCGCAATGAGAAGCGTCGGGCTGGACCCCCCTCTCGTCAGGGGCTCCTCAGGCCTCCCAATGATGGGGCGCAGGTCCACTCGGGAGGAGAGCAGATCAGTGGTTGGCTTTCTCTGTTTCTTCCAGAGTGGGCCAGAATTTCATCGGACCAGTGGTTCCTCGATGTGGTGCAAGAAGGTTACAAGCTACAATTCTTCTCTCCCGTCACAGATTTTTTTCTGGAGTCCCGCTGTGTATCGCGGGCCAAGAGGATAACGGTTCTGCAGTGTTTGCGAGACCTGCTGAGGATAGGGGCTATTGTGCCTGTTCCTCCTCTTGAAAGGCGCACAGGTCGGTACTCCATCTTCTTTGTGGTTCCAAAGAAGAAAGGGGTTTTTCAGCCTATTCTCGATCTCAGAAAAGTAAACCAGTTTTTGCGGGTTTGTCACTTCCGCATGGAGACATTAAGAACAGTTATTGCTGCTGTTCAACCAGGCGAGTTTTGGACGGCTCTCGATTTGATGGAAGCTTAACTGCACATTCCCATTTGGCAGCCCCATCAGAGATTTCTCAGATTTGCGGTGCTGGGTCAGCACTTCCAGTTTCGGGCCTTCCTTTCAGAATGGCCACTGCCCCACGCACTTTTTCCAAGGTCGTTGTGGTGGTGGCGTTCCTGCAAAAGGAGGGGATTTGAGTGCATCCATATCTTGACGACTGGCTGATTCAGGCGACGACAGCAGAGGAGAGTTGAGTGGTCACTGACCAAGTGATTGCGGTGTTGCAATCCTTAGGTTGGGTGGTCAATATGGACAAGAGTCATCTGATTCCTACTCAGAGTCTGGAGTATCTTGGAGTGCAATTCGATATGAAGCAGGGGAAGGTCTTTCTCTCAGAGGAGCGAAGGATCAAATTGCTTTCTCAGGTACAGACCTTATTGAGTCATCGCGCTTCCCGAGTGTGGGACTACGTTCAGCTCCTCGGTGCCATGACGGCGACCTTGGAGGTCATTCCATGAGTAAGGGCTCACATGCGGTCTCTTCAGAATTTCCTTTTGAGCAGATGGTCGCCGACGTCGCTGGATTATCAACGACGCCTTCCTTGGTTGAGTCGGGCCAGGGACTGTCTCGCGTGGTGGCTCCAGTCAGCCAGTTTGCAGAAGGGTTCTTCTCTGGTGTCTCCCAATTGGCTTGTAGTCATGACGGATGCCAGCCTTGTGAGCTGAGGAACCCATTGTCTTCATTGAGTAGACCAGGGATCGTGGACCCCTCTTGAAGCGACTTGGCCAATAAATCGTCTGGAGTTGCGAGCAGTCGTGAATGCGCTGCAGAGTTTTCAGGACCTACTGCAGGGGCAGTCGGTTTGTGTATTCTCGGACAACACCACGACGGTGGCCTACATCAGTCGGCAGGGGGGCACTCGCAGTCTTCCCTTGGCAGTGGAAGCGTCTCGTCTTCTAGTGTGGGCGGAAGCGCATGTTCAGAGTCTGTCGGCAGCGCACATTGCGGGTCAAGACAATGTTCAAGCGGATTTTCTCAGCCAGACTCTTTTGGACGCAGCGGAATGGACGCTGTTGGACTCGGCTTTTCGGCTGATCTGTCAACGTTGGGGAAGACCAGTAATGGATCTCATGGCCATGGCTTGCAATGCCAAAGTTCCCCAGTTCTTCAGCCACAAATGGCAGCCAGGATCCACAGGACTGGATGCTGTTCTCCAGCCATGGCCGGAACAACAGTGAACAACAGCTACTGTATGTTTTTCCTCCATGGCCTCTGATAGGGAGAGTTCTTTGCCGCATAGGGCGGCATTGGGGGCCAGTCGTTCTAGTGGCCCCCGGCCATGGTATGCGGATCTCGTTCAAGCACTCTCAGAGCCACCATTGTGACTTCCGGTGACTCCCGATCTGCTGCATCAAGGGCCAGTTCAGATGGAAAATCCCTCCCGCTGAGAGGCTGCAGCTGAGGAAGAAGGGATTTTCAGGACCAGTTATTGCCACTCTTTTGGGGGCACGGAAGCAGTCTACTTCAGCAGCGTACGCATGAGTGTGGAAAGCTTTCTTGGCGTGGTGTGCTTTGCATGCTGAATTGCCTTTTTGGGCGGACATTCCGGTTATTCTGGAGTTCTTTCAGGATGGTCTTCAAAAGGGATTGGCATATAATTCCCTTCGAGTGCAGGTGGCCACGCTAGCTTGTTTTAGGGGCAAACTGGATGGTTCCTCTTTGCAGCTCACTCTGATATGGTCCGTTTCCTACGCGGGGCTCTTCGCCTTCCTCTGAGGCAGCCGTGCCCAGCGTGGCATTTGAAGGTAGTACTGCGAACCCTCCAGGCCCCACCATTTGAGCTGTTGAATAAGGTTTCTGAGAAGGATCTAACACAATGTTTTTGGTGGCCATTGCTTCGGCTAGGAGGATTTCTGAAATTCAGGCTTTGTCTTCCAGAGATCCTTTTTTTGCAATTTTCTGAAGCAGGGGTGTTGATCCGACGGTGCCATCATTTCTACCTAAAGTGGTTTCGGCTTTCCATGTCAATCAGGCAGTTTATCTTCCATCTTTTCAATCTGGGGGAGTTTGCCTCGCTACGTTTCCTGGACGTGCGGAAAGCCTTGTTTCGCTACTTGCAGATCTCTAATGAGTTTCGACGCTCGGCTCATCTCCTTGTGCTCTTGTCGGGATCGAAAAGAGGTGAGGCGGCTTCTAAGGTTTCCATCGCTCGCTGAATTAGGGAAGCCATTGGAGCGGCATATCTGCTGCAAGGGCGGGCGTCTCCAGTGGCCCTGAAGGCGCATTCTACTCGGGCACAGGCGGCTTCTTGGGCGGAGGCGTCGGCCTTATCTCTGGAAGAGATTTGTTGGGCGTCCCATCATACTTTTGCGAAGCATTACAGGCTAGATGTGTCTGCTCGGGAAGATGCGAGTTTTGGGGCGGGAGTGTTGGCGTGGGGAGCGTCAGCTTCCCACCCTACTTAAGGAATGCTTTGGTACATCCCATTAGTTCCTGGATTCATCTGCTGCAAGTGACAAGGAAGGTAAAATTATGTCTTACCTGATAATTTTCTTTCTTTTAATGCAGCAGATGAATCCAGGATCCCTCCCTAGTTCAGCCAATGGTTTTTTTTTTTTCATTTTCCGCGTAGTGTGGCTATTTTTTCCTTCCGGGTTCTCTTTTACAGAGTTCAGACAGATATGGGAACACGGAAAGGATTCCGATTTCTGGATCAAGTTGCAGTTATTTTGAAGTTCTTATTTGGTTCTCTGTTTTTCATAATGAGGATGATTTCTGGTTATTGGTTTCATATTTTTGGCCTTCGCAAATGCTTACGAATGACATACTAACTGTCTGGTATCACTGCCTTTAGTTTGTTTATCTCTATCTCCACCTGCTGGTAGGTGGACTTAACCCACTAGGTCCTGGATTCATCTGCTGCGTTAAAGGAAAGAAAATTATCAGGTAAGACACAATTTTACCATGTCTTGGTGAAAACCGAAGCAAAGAATTCATTTAATTTCTCTGTTATGGCCTTGTCTTCCCTGAGTGCCCCTTTTACCCACTCGCCCTCCTCCCGCTCACCTTTGATTTCCTCAGACTGATGCCTCTTTCTCCTGTAGACACATGCGAAACACTCTAAGGCATGTCATTTATTTATTTTTATTTTATCACATTTGTATCCCACATTTTTTCCCACTGATTGCAGGCTCAAAGTAGTAAAGTCATGATAGTTCTTTCTCTTGAACATTCATAAATCTGTCTTTCTGAGCATGCCACCACAATGTTCATCCATTTTATTTTCTGCCACTTGGAATTAGAGCAACCTGCTCCTCTTGGGTCCACTTTCAGTGGTCTCTGTGATCATGTAAAGCTTTATCCCTAGTCACTACATTGGCTTCCTGCTTGCTTCCACATAAAGTTTCATCTTCTCTTGCTCATTCTATAGCTCCTCATTACCTATCTTTTCTTTTGCCTATTCTTGTAACCCTATTAGGCAAGTTGCTCTTATCTGTGTCCCCTCTGGACTCTGTACTATCAATGTTGTTATGCCGTATGCTTGGAATTGACTTCCTGAGTCAGTGTCATGCTTCCTGTCTGGCTGTGTTAAAATCCAGTTTAAAACTTACTTTTTTGAGGTTCTGTTATGATCTGTTTTTGTAGACTGTCTTGTTTGTGAGCGTATCATCCTGGGCTGCCGTTGAGCATCTTTAAATCTAGATTGAAAGCCCACCTCTTTAACATTGCTTTTGACTCGTAACCACTTGTATCCACTCGCCTCCACCTACCCTCCTCTCTCCTCTTTCCTCTACACATTAATTGATTTGTTTGCTTGATTTTTTGTCTACTAGATTGTAAGCTCTTTGAGCAGGGACTTTCTTTCTTCTATGTTTGTGCAGCGCTGTGTACGCTTTGTAGCACTATAGAAATGCTAAATAGTAGTAGTAGTAGTAGTAATGTACTCCTGTTTGTTATGTGGATTGGCAGTGTTTGATTAATTGGCTTTGTTCTTTCTGTGCTGTGTATGGTTTGGGCTGACACTCACCCATTAACAGTGTATTACTGCTGATGTTGACCTTTCATTGCTTGGAGGTCAGACATTGGTTACAAGGTCATGTCTAGCAGGGTGGAGGGAGGAGTGCCTTGAGGTCTAATTCTGTGGTGTCAGATGTTGGGTTTCCCATGAGCTGTTTGCTCACCTCTTATTTGTTGTAATTTTTCTTTGTGTATAATCTGATCTGCTTGTTCATAAGGTACAGTTTTTAAAATTAAACATGGCAGGACTGCAAGCACATTTTGGAAGTGAAATCCTACGTGACTTTTCCCCTTTGAAAACTGGTCCAGTGGTGTGTGCTGGGTACTTAATACTCTGTATATTTAGAGCTGCTGTGACTGAGGTGCAGAGGCATTCACAAGGCTTTCAGAAAGAGTTTGATGTTCTCTTTCTCCATGAGCAGCCTAGATTCTTTGCCCATAGATCTTTCTAAGGGCCAGATGCACTAAACTTAACGAGCCATTAACGACCAAGTAGTAAACCGTGGCATGCACTAAATGCTTCTCCGAGCCATTTTCCGATCACGGTAGCAGCTAACGAAAACGGAATGCAGATGAGCAAATGTGTATAAATCGTATTGTAATGAGATGCACTATCGTTTTCCGATTGCCTAACCGTGGAAAATCTAACGGGAGGTCTACACCTCTTGTTGGGGCAAAGGAAAGAATCGGAAGAAAAAAAAATTTCGTCAGGGACATCCTTTTTGGGCGTCCTTCACCTGTAAAAACCCCCCACTCCAAAGACGTTCTTTTTGGACGTCCTTCATTTATAATAATAAAAGCCCACTCCAAAAAGACGTCCTTTTTGGACGTCCTCCACTCAAAGCAACAAAAAAGAAAGGACGTCGTACTTCTTAATTTTTACTCTCGCTCTTCTGTTTTAAATCTTCCTTTGAGACATTTTTCCCTTCCTCATCGGCAGCTGAAGAGAGGGCTAATGTGATGATTGTGAGGCCCCCCCATGGCCTCTCAGCCAGTCACAGTGCATTTAGCTCTCACTGGTGTCAGCTAAACGCGCTGTGATTGTGAGCCCCCCCCCCCCCCCCAGCCTCTCAGCCAATCGGCCATTAGCCCTCTCTTCAGCTGCTGATGAGGAAGGGAAAAATGTCTCAAAGATTTAAAACAGAAGAGCGAGAGTAAAAATTAAGAAGTACGACGTCCTTTTTTTTTTTTTTCGCTCGTCAGAGGCGTCTTTTTTTTTTTTTTTTTTTAGTGAAAGACGTCCATAAAGGACGTCCTTGGCATGCGCAGAGCAGCCAGCATAACGCTTGACTGCTCTGCGCGTGCTCGACCGGCCGACTGGTTTCCGAGGGAATCGAGAATGCAAGTAAGCTACAATGAGCAGCTCATTTGCATTCCTTTTCCTTGATACATGGCCGTTCCCTACTGATTCGCTATGGAATCAGTAAGGGAAGGGCTGTTCCAAGGACCTTAGTGCATCTGCCCCTAACTGTATAAACGGCTCTGAAAGTTTCTATCATCTGTAACTTTTCCTTCTTTCATCTTTCTGTTGCAGGTGATGTCTTTGGCTTTATGATGGCGACTCTGGTCCACAGCTTGACTCAATTGCTGCAGGACTGTGGTGAGTGTAATTTTCATTCTTTCTAGCTGCCTTTTTAAATTTTCTTTCTTTTGACTTTTGCTATCAAGTGCTTCAAGCATCTTTCTATAAAGAAAATAGATGGTATAACAAACTAAAAGCTGCTTTTACTAAGGTGGACCAACGGAGTAAGTGCACACTAAATGCTAGGAATAAAATGGGCTTCTTATTTATTTATTTATTTATTTATTACATTTGTACCCTGCGCTTTCCCACACACAGCAGGTTCAATGCGGCTTACATAGTAAATAGAATTACAAAGTATTCTTAGCACACCTTTATTTTAAAAACACATAGACCACACTATAGTTCTCGACGGTTTATAGAATTACATATATATTGAAACAATGTCTAAAACACCACAAAGAGCAGTAAAACAAAGCAGCAAAGGAAATAAAACAGCTTATACCAGATGTATCAGCAGTGATAAGTCCAAGGAGTCACAGCATTCAGTTACAAACCAGCTAATGCTTTTGAAAACAAATGTGCTTTCAAGTTTTTTTTTCTGAAGTGCAGTGTTGAAGTAACTTTTTGCAGGCTCAGGGGTAAAGCATTCCAAAGGGAAGCCCCTTGTACATAGAAATAGAAGCTCGATATTCTGATAGTCTTATCTGATGAAAAGAAGGAATATCCAATAATAACTTATCAGTAGAACGTAGCATCCAAGCTGGTCTATAGATTCTCAAAGGTTTTGCAATAACCAAAGGGCCACTGTCATTCAGGGCTTTGTGAATAACAGAGAAAAAATTAAATTTTGCTCTCCACACTACAGGAAGCCAATGCAGTTCCTTCAAAATAGGTGTAATATGAGTGGATCGTGAAACATTGCCCAAAAAACAAGCAGCTGTGTTTTGGGTAATCTGTAAAGTACATAGTTTGTAGGCTGGTAAACCTAGATACAGTGATTAACAATCTAACAACGGTGTGATCAGGCATTGAACCGCTGTTCTAAAGTTTGAATGAGAGAAAAAAATTGTTTTAATTCAAAGAATACTTTTTGAATAGTGTTTTTCAGCTGTTCAACTAAGTATAATGCTCCAAATATTTCAAACTTTCACAAAGCTTTCTGGTACTTGTGAAGGAAAAGCCTTCCCAGAAAGAAACAATATCTGAAATTTAATGGTATTTATTGAGTAAAGACATATATTGAAAAATCTTAAGGCTTTTTCAATTGATCCTTCAATGGGGGGGAAAAATTGAAGGTGGTCATCATATAGCAGGCTTTGAAACGTCAAGGCGAGAGAACACAGCAGATCAGTCCCATATAAATATTAAAAAGAATCATTGAGAGCGCACGGAGCCTTGAGGCACTCCCTCAGTCCCCAGCACTCTGAAACAATCAAAAGAAGCCCTAAATGATGGCAGAGAAAGGCCAACATTGCCCACCCAGCCTGCCAGAGAGGAGGCCAGGATTATATGAATCACTATGCAAGTTACAAAAGTAATTTATTTTTTTAATTAGTGAGTCACCATCTATACTTTTATTCTATCCTTTTACCAAATAGAATTCTCCTGTTTTATTTTTTATTATATTTATTAGGATTTATTTTAATATATATATATATATTTTTTTTTTCTTAGCCCATGTACTTTTGAATTCTGTCAGTTTTTGTTCTCATTACCTCCCATAGAAGAACATTTCAGGCATCCACCACCCTTTCTGTGAAAAAGTATTTCTTGATGTTGCTTTTCAGTTTCCTTCCTTGCAACTTCATTTCATGTCCAAGTTCTATATCCTCTCTGTTTTTCGAAAAGGTTGTTTTGTTTCTTTTGATGTTTTTTTTTTCTCATTAATACCTTTCAAGTACTTAGACATCTGTATCGTATCTCCCCCTGTTTCTTCTCTCATCTAGGGTATACATATTCAGGTCTTCTGTCACAGACTCCATATTATTCTGATCACTTTCCTCTGACAGGCTTCGTCTTTTTACTTCCTTGGCAAGATATGGTCTCCAAAACTGAGTACAGTCCTTCAAATGAAGTCTCGCCAAAGACTTCTACAAGAACAGTCACCTTCTCCTTTCTGCTGGTTATGCCCCTTCATGCTGCCTAGCATCCCTTGGGCTTTGAGTACCACCTTGTGACATTGTTTCATCACCTTGAGATCCCTGAGATACTGTCTCTGTAAGGTCTCTTCCCTGGTTCATGCACATTGGTCTCTTCCTTTCTATCACAGTCAGCTCCTCTGGATTGCTTTGCGTTTCTTAGCTCAAGCTTTGTTGATCAATTCTTATGCTTTCCATTCCCTACAGAGTGCAAACTGTTGCTAATCTTTGTGTCATTTGCAAAAAGGCAAACTTTTTTTTTTTTCTCCTAACCCTTGAGCCATACTGTTCACTAAGACATTGAACAGAATTTGGCTCCAGGACCCATCCTGAGGCGCTCCACTTCTCACCTTTATTCCATTACCAACCCCCACCCCCCCCCAAATCACCTGTTGGTCAACTAACATCTGATCCTATTTACCGTCCTCAAGCTGCTCAGTTTATCCATCAGGATCCTGCGAGGAACAGTATCAAAGGTGTTGCTGAACTCGGTTGGTGGTTCTTAACCTTTTTTGGTTCCTGCACCCCTTTCACTGATCAGTGAAACCCTTCCACCCCCTTTCTAAACCAGATCACTTGATGCTGAGCTCCCGGGCCCCCTCATTTAATTTCTAATCCCGCACTACCTCAGCGTTCTTACCTCAGTTCAGTATTTGCAGTCCTACTTGCTGGAGTCTTTGGCTATCGGATAGGAGTGTTTTCCTTCACTGCCCCCCCCCCAGTCCACGATGTCCAAACCGCCTAGGAAAGAAGGAGCTCGAGGCTGTGCAGGAGAAAACAAGATGGCAGACGGGGATTCCTCAAGCCCGACATCGGTAGGCTCCGCATGGGCTACAGAGAAGTTTCATCTTCGGTGGACATTAAGATCCAAAAAATTTCAGATAAACTTGAAACGATGGATAGCAAATTGGAAAATTTATGTTTGGATCTCTCCATTTATCATCTTTCAGATGCGGAGGACAAGCTTCAGCAGCAGGATACACAGCTGCAAGCAATGCAGCAGAAACTCGACCAGCCAGAGGCCAAGTTGGAAGACTTGGAGAACTGGGCACGCTGGAGTAATGTCTGGATAGTTGGGCTCCAGTTGACCATTAAAGACTCAGAACTGCAGGCCTTTTTGGAAGATTGGCTCCCCGAAGCCCTAAAATTACAGTTAGTGGCAGGCCCTTTGTGCATTGAACTCGTCCACCGCCTGGGACCAGTAAGGCCTAAGGATCCATGTGCTCAGACTGTTATTTTTAAACTGCTGAACTTTGCACATAAACAAGAGTTTTTCCGAGCTCTGAGGCTTGTGGAATCTTTACAATATGAAAACCATCCCGTCCTTTGCCTCCAAGACTTTTCTGTGGCAGTATTTCTAGAATATAAGGTATTTAGAGACACTTGTAAACTGCTCTATGCCAAGAAGATATGCACTGCTTTATCCAGCCTTTTACGAGTCCTCCATGATGGCAAGACACATTTTTTTCACATCTGCTACTGAAGCCCTGCAGTTTGCCTAGCGATTGGATCAACCTCCAGCACCCGCATGGTCTGAGTGCCTTAGTGGAGAGTGTAATGCGGAGTTTGGAGGCTTTGCTGTGTTGAGGTGGGCGGGGAGGGGGGGATCTCTATGTGATCTGGCCTGGAAGAGGGTATTTTCCTTTCTTATTGGGGGTGGGGGGTAGCAATGAGTTGGAAGTATGGTGTGATTGAGAGATGGTTCTGGTTTGTGCTATGTAGCTGTTCTTATGGAAACTGCGGTCAGGTACTTAGAGTCCCCAGGGGTCTCTCTGGGACTCCATTTCTTTTCAGTTTAGGGGTACACCTACGGGCTGTGGGGTGTCTCCTTGTATCTCTGTATTCTGTAGCATATATTGTTAAAACTATTGTTTCTAGGTGCCCTGGGATCGCTATCACTTCCCTATCTGTTCTCTACTTCATTCCTTTGGGCTTACCCCCTTCTGTTTCACAATTCCACCACAGGCTCGTTCTCTCCCCCCCAGCTCATCCCATTGTGCTCACGCCCTTGGTCTCTCAACCACAATACACGCTTGTTCTACCTCCTCTTTTCAATTTGCTAGTGATCGGTGGGAGGGAGAGATGGCCTGGAATAGTGGTAAGAGTCGGCTGCAGGAGACGCACCGGATGGCCTGTTCATGGCAATGGTTGAGTAGCTTCCAGAATGATTTGGAAAAATCTTGGTCTTTCTTTTTGATCTGCCAGCTACTACCAGGCACATTAGGGAGACAGCGGACAGCAACTGGCTGCATTCTCTGTGTTCTGCACACATGGAGGAGTGGCCTAGTGGTTAGGGTGGTGGACTTTGGTCCTGAGGAACTGAGTTCGATTCCCACTTCAGGCACAGGCAGCTCCTTGTGACTCTGGGCAAGTCACTTAACCCTCCATTGCCAATGTAAGCCACACTGAGCCTGCCATGAGTGGGAAAGCGTGGGGTACAAATGTAACAAAAAAAAAAAAAATCTATGCTGAGTCAGACCAGGGTCCATGGAACCCAGCATCCTATCTCCCACACTGGCCAGTCTGGGTCAAATTCTGCAGTTTAATTATGCACTGTATGGAAGAAAAAAAAAGCTTTCTGTGATTTTCAATCTGTTGGTCATTACTTTCATTGCATTTGACAGGTTAAACGACTTCCACCGAACTGATAACTTTATAAACTTTTGTTGTATCCTCTTAGGTGAATTTTTTTTTTTTTCCCCCAAGCTGAAGAGTCCTGCCCTGTTTAGCGTCTCTTCATAAGGCATATGATCTATTGAGCTCTTATCCTTCCATATTTTTCTGTGCTGAATGATAGGAGATGCAGTTCTGGATGGAAGTAGGACACTTACTCTGTTTACGCCGACCCTGCAGCATTTGACTCGGCTCTTTGAGCAACACCTCCTGCTCCGGAAACAGGTGCATGGATTCCAGGCTCTTCCTTCACATCCTGCTGATTCCACGGCAATCCTGCAGACACAGTTCCTCTTTGACATGCTGCAAAAAACCTTGTCTGTGAAGGTGATTATTGGGATGTTAGTGGGAAAGAGAGGTCTGTGGAGGGTGAGGCAATAGATGTGTGTGTGCTAGGGGAAGATGAAGGTGAGAAACTACTTTTAGGAGAGAAGGAAGGAATAGTTGAAGCAGTAATTGAGAGATCAGAGCAGAGTTGGCCAACATGTGGCTCACGTAAGATTAGATTGTGGTCCGCTTCATATCTTTAGCAAAAAAAAAACCCCTTTTTAACTTAAATAGTGCACAGGGTTTTGATGAATGTATATTCTCCTGTAACAGGCTAAAATGTTCATGCAACCCATGAACACATGAAGTTTTCATCATATAGCCTACAGCTGAAAAATCTTGGATACTCCTAGATTAGAGTAATTGGGAAGCAGGAGGGTTGGGCAGGACCATTATTGAAAGAGAAGAATTAAGGTGATCTGTTTTGTGACTCTATTCCCTTTCTTTCTCTTCCCCCCCCTCCCCCCCCCAACAAAAAAAATCAGCTTGTTCACCCTCTGAGCTGTGGTCTGCAGACTCCAGTCAACATCTTTCCTTTTAAATCTCTCAGGCGCTTGGAGGTATGTTTGGTGGGCTCTAATGTTTTAGTGGGGGGATCAGGCACTGGGGAGTGAGGCTGTAAGATGTTGGACTCTGAGGTTCTATGGAGGGGGGATTTCTAGGGCAGGGGGAATGGAGACTGGCTTTTTGCTGAAGAAGAGACTGAGTGTTTTTGGGTTCAAGAGATCCATAGGTGATTGTTGGGGATAGGGCTGCTGAGAGACAGAGGTGGACTGGGGTAGGTCCGCTGCCGCTGGGTCCCCCCCCCCCCCCCCCCCACACACACACACACAATCGGGACGCAGCCGCAGAACCCAATCCTCACTCACTCTTGGGCTGCCACTAGATCCTGGAGCCGGGCCCCCCCTTGGAGGCCAGAAAGGAGCAGACGCACTGATGTGGGGGCCCCTACCCTTCTACGTGAGTGTGTCTGGTCCTCCCATGCCTCGGGGGGGGGGGGGGGGGGCAATGCTGCAATCTTGCATGCTTCAGTGTGCTGATACCGGTTTCCAATAGGAGCAAGAGAGAGACACATCCCGGGGCCCGGTGCTGGTGCCCCCCCTTGGAGGCCGGGCCTGGGGAATTTTGTCCCCCTGTCTCCGCGGCCCTGGTTGGGAAAGGACTTTGAGTTCTAGCACTATGGGTATGTAGTTAGTGATGCATACTGGAGGTAGGACATTGGGGTATGGATTTTCTGAAGTGACATTCTTCCTCTGTTTGCCCTCATTTGATTTTAGCTTCGATGCATCCCTCTGCACTGCCTCCAGGGTCTAAGATCTATTTACTCGCAACTTGAGATCTTGATTTGCTCAAAGTGTATCATTACGTTAGAGGTGAGTCTCTGTGTGTAGGTGTTTCCTTTTCATCAGTAGACACATGGCACCCTGGCTCTTCCCCACACCCAGTACTGTTTTTAGCCCTCTCACAGCACAATTAAATGGTGGGTGGGTGACATTTGGAACATTTGAGAACCTGATAGGTGGGTCCCATTGATGGACGTGTTGGTGAGAGAAAGTCCTGCTGTGTTCTCCTTTGGCGTCCTCTTAACTATGGCTACTGACATCTTTATTACCCCAGTGTAATTCTACTTTTATATCTCTGTTCACTGTCAGTCAAGTTGTCTTCCTGCCTATCCATATTTCATAAGGTGTTACCGTACTTTCACATTTATTGCTATTGACGTTCAATTGCACAAGTAGTTTTAATAGGAGGCCAGGAGAGAGAGGCGAGTGCTGTAGTTACAAAGTTGACTCAGCTTACCACAGCAAGACAGAAAACATCCAGGAGAAACCTGTTGAACAAAGATTGAACTATTCATAGATGCGGATATGAAATCAGAAGGGAGAGATATATCTAGAATGATGCTTGCATTTTGAAATGTACCAGAAGATCTACAGTAAGCACTTGGATTAAGCTATGAGGTGGTAAAGGAAAGTTGGAAAAAGCAGGGAAAAAGAATTTGCATTCAGTTGCAAAACATCCCTCTTCGATGTTAGAGGTATGCTATAAAGAGCTGGCTGGAGATGGCTCAGACACTTCATCTGCATTTGCCGGTTTTTAACAGCCGCTCTGATGCCTTTCCTGCAGATTTAAACCAGTGGTACCTGCCCTGCACTTATCCCACGGCTAAGGATGATGGTAGAAACCATGTAAAGCCTTTAGAGAAAGTAACATGCCTGGTCCAGTAGTAGTCGGCACTGAACTTGTTCATGGATCCATTGCAGCAGGAGATAAAGCAGAGAAAAGAATAAAAAAAAATTGAAAGGACTAAAATTTAGTGTACTGCAGAAGACAAAAAGGAGATAAGACTGTGAAGGAAATACAGTTCAGACCAAATATTTTAGAAAAGCATTTGTAAATAACAGCACTAAGTCTAGAGGGAAGATGTCTGATCACTGATCCCAAAGTCCAAAATTCTCTCTTACTGATAAGCAATATGCACCATCAGAAATATATAAAAAGGGACAGTTTATTTAGCAAGATAATAGAGATAAATAGCAAATGATGTTAAATATTTTCTACTATTAACACTAGTGGCTTAGGCACCTGTCGGGGACTATGAGCCCACCGACATACACAGATGAGTGCCACTAGTCTTAATAATAGAAATGTGTGGGGCAGATATGTGAATTATAAGCAAGATATAGTTTTGTAATTACCGGGAGAAAATATTAAATGTTAATACACATTTAGGAAGGGTTGGGGGTTGAGTCTATGATTAAAACGGAAACGAGCAGAGGTTCACCTTACAGGTGAAGTGAAACTTGCCCCCCAGAAATGCCAAAAGGTCATCCCGCAGATTTCTCAATTTGCACTTCCCTAGCTGTAAAGGACTGAAATACAAGCTGATACATGCCACAACCTTTTCCTACATGAGCACGCAGTTGTGGAATGTATTACCTACAGCCCTGAAAGCGATTGATGAAATAACTAACTTCCGCAAATCTTTGAAGACACATCTCTTCAACAAGGCCTACAAAGAGAACCCATAACCTTACACAACTACCTCGCCATTCCACCCAATCATTAAAGTGTACCTTCTATCCTGCCTAACACCTTCCCTCTCTCTTCCCTTACTCAATCTTTGTACATCACCAATTGTATCTGATATCATGGAATGATTATGTCATAACCAAACTCTGTAAGCCACATTGAGCCTGCAAATAGGTGGGAAAATGTGGGATACAAATGTAACAAATAAATAACTATATGAGACTCTCCCCTGATAATCAATATATGGAGGCGTTCTAGAGTCAGTCCCAGTTAGTTCTCTACCATTTTTGTTTTGTATTTTGATATCCTAGAAATAAGCAGTGGATTTTCCCCAAGTCCAATTTAATAATGGTCTATGGACTATTCCTTTAGGAAGACATCCAAAGCATTTTTTTTTTTTTAAACCCCACTAAGCTAACTTCTTTTACTACATTCTCTGGCCACATTTTCTCTGGTTCGTTTTAAATTTACTACTTTTTAGCTTCATTGCGTGCCCCTTGGTCCTAGTATTTCTGGGAAGAGTAAACAAGCAATTCACTTCTGCCCGTTCCACTCTACTCGTTGTTTTATAGACCTCTTATTATATCTTTCCTCGGTCGTCCGTTCTCCAAACTGGAGAGCCCTAGTCGCTTCAGCCTTTATCATTTTTGTCACCCTTCTCTATACCTCTTCTAATTCCACTGTATCTTTTTTGAGATGCGATGACCAGATTTGAACACAATATTTGAGGTGTGGTCGCACCATGAACCTCACTTTTGTTTTCATTCCTTTCCTAATAAAACCTAACATTCTATTTGCTTTCTTAGCCGCCACAGCACACTGAGCAGAGAGTTTCAACATATCAACGATAACACTTAGATCCCTTTCCTGGCTGGTGACTCCTATTTTGGAACCTGCATTATGTAGCTATAATTCGGGTTCCTCTTTCCCACATGCATCACTTTGCACTTGCTCACATTAAACATCTTCCATTTAGATGCCCAGTCTCCCAGTCTCGTAAGGTCCTCTTGTAATTTTCTACAATTCTCTTCTGATTTAACAACTTTCAATAACTTTGTGTCGTCAGCAAATTTAATTACCTCACTAGTTACTCCCATCTCTAGGTCATTTATAAATGTTAAAAAGCAGCAAGCAGACCCCTGGGAGTCCCATTTTCTACCGTTCTCCACTGAGAATACTGACCATTTAACCCTACTCTGTTTTCTATCTTTTAACCAGTTTTTAATCCACAATAAGAGACTACCTCCTATCCCATGACTCCCCAATTTCCTCTGGAGTCTTTCATGAGGTACTTTGTCAAACGCCTTCTGAAAATCCTGATACACAATATTGAACGACTGGCCTTTATCCACGTTTGTTCTCCCCTTCAAAGAAATGTAATAGATTGAGGCAAGATTTCCCTTCACTAAATCAATGTTGACTTTGTCTCATCCATGCTTTTGAATATACTCTGTAATTTTGTTCTTTATAATACTCTTTCATTTTGCCCAGCACCAACGTCAGGCTCACTGGTCTGTAATTTCCCAGATCTCCTCTAGAACCTTTTTTAAAAATTAGTCACCCCCAAGGGGACGTAGTCTGCTTGTTAATGCCTGATAAATAGTGGAATAATGGAGAGTATGGGTAGCCTGGGGTAGTAAATTTAGTCTAGAGTGGAATTCTGCTTGCAAGGGGGGGAGGTATTGGGTGGGGGGTTGGAGGGGTTGAGTGAGATGTATATGGCTAAAGCTTGGCAGTGCTCTAGAGCTTTGATGTTTAGTTTTCTGAGAATTTGTGATAAGCACTATTTCACCTAACGAGGTATTTAAAGTGTATGATATTAGGAACAAAAGTCATTTAACATCTAATATTAGCACTTGCCAAGGAATTGTTAAGAGGGGAGGGGGGAGGAAAATGGGGAAGAAAAGTGTTTGGCGATGTTGAATATGTTGTAAGAATGCTGTTTTGTATATCAAGCAATGCTAAATGAATATTTTAAGTTAATTTGTATTGTGATAATCGTCAATAAAACAGTTTAAACATAAAAAATTAGTCACCCTCCAATCTTCCAGTACCATGCTTAATTTTAAAGATAAATTATATATTAATAACAGTAGGTCTGCAAGTTCATTTTTCACTTCTATCAGTACTGGGGGATGAATACTATCTGGTCCGTTAGATTTGTTACTTTCCAGTTGTCAAATTGAGCCATTACATCCTCCACGTTTATAGAGATTTCATTCTGTTTCTCTGACTTGCCAGCTTTGAATACCATTTCTGGCACCGGTATCTCTCCCAAATCTTCCTTTGTGAACTTCATAAGTATTGCCACATTGAGATAGACCAAAGGTCCAAGCCCAGCATCCTGTTTCCAACAGTGGCCAATCCAGGACACAAATACCTAGCAAGATCCGCAAAAAAGCTCAGAAATAAGCAGTGGAATTTCCCTAGTCAATTTAATAATGGTATATGGACTTTTCCTTTAGGAAGCTGTCCAAACCCGTTTTAAATCCCGCTGAGCTAACCGCCTTTACCACATTCTCTGGCAATGAATTCCAGAGTTTAATTACACGTTGAGTGAAGAAAACTTTTCTCCGATTTGTATTAAATTTACTACTTTGTAGCTTCATCGCATGCCCCCCTAGTCCTAGTATTTTTGGAAAGAGTAAACAACGATTCACGTCTACCTGTTCCACTACACTCATTATTTTTTAGACCTCCTACCATATCTCCCCTCAGCCATCTTTTCTCCAAACTGAAGAGCCCTAGCTGGTTTATCCTTTCCTCATAGGGAAGTCATCCCATCCCCTTTATCATTTTAGTCGCCCTTCTTAGTACCTTTTTTAATTCCACTATATCTTTTTTTTGTTTTTTTTTTTTGAGATGCGGTGACCAGAATTGAACACAATATTCGAGGTGCGGTTGCACCATGGACCGATACAAAGGCATTATAACGTCCTCACTTTTGTTAATCCTATTACTAGCAGTTTGCCTACCTACAAGTTTCTCAGTGATTGTATTTTATGCTTAAATTTCATCATTTTAATATTGTTACACTGTTAACACAATGTAAGTTAATTATATCAATCTATACTTGTACATCACCTTGGATGAATTGAAAAGACAGTTAATTCATCATAAAATCTTCATTTATTTTATTCTGCCTACAGCTAAGCGGATCACAAAGATAAATAATAAAATCACAAACAGAAGTCTGAACAAGTCCATAGCAAAGGAATTAACCTCATAGCTTCATTGATTTTCAGGGATCTCCTTCTTCAGATGTGTGCTTAAGATTTCCTTAACAGTAGCAGTATTGACAGTTTGCAGAATCTTAACCTGTATTTATAATCCACCAACAGTAAGTTTCTCGGATTGGCAGAATATACATTTTATTCGATATGGGAGGATAGGCAGGATGAAGTTGACTTGACAGTGAACAGAGGTGTGAGCAGAAGAACTGCATTTTTGTAAAATTATGCAAATGAAGATCTGTGTGGTCATCCAGTCTGCCCTTCAAGGTGGCCGAAGTTGTACCTTCTGCTCTTTGCAGGTTACAACCACCTGTGCCTTGTTTAAAGGTCATTTAAGTTTTGCTTTGATTACATACTGTAGCAACGAAGGCAATAGCCACAGATAATATCCAAATAACATCAAAAAAGCCATGTGCTGTGGAATCCTTAGTGTCTCAACTCATAAGAGAGGTCTAATGGTTAGTGTAGTGTGCTTTGATCCTGTCAAGCTGGGTTAGATTCCCACTGCAGCTCCTTGTGACCTTGAGCAAATCACGTAACCCTCCATTGCCCTAGATACAAAAAAAGATTGTGAGCATTCTAGGGACAGAGAAAAGGTACCTGCATGCGTGTACAGCTTCGTATGTCTAGTAGCGCTATAGAAATGATTAGTAATAGTAAGTGTTTGGACTTTTCTCTCCTCATGCACCCGTTACTAGAATAACTTATTTAATGTACAAGAAGTTACTGCTTCTGCTGTGGTCTCCCTTATTAGCGAGCACCTTCACTCCTCCTTCCAGGTATGTAAAAAGTATATTGACCTCTACGTGTTTATATACTGTTATGTTCCTCAGTTAATTTGAGCCATTTGATTGCACAGTTTGTCAAGTAGTAATCACTATGTGAATACTGTTTGTATTTTATGTTCTTGTATGTCTTTGCAGGAGATGATCTCTCTTTGCGCAGGAGACCTTAGCTCAGCCCTCCCCTGGTTGGAATTACATACCTTAAATTTCAGCTACAATCGCATCTCTGCCTTGGATCACTCGCTGGTGAGTGTGCTAGTGCACAATTTAATGTTTTCCTGAGAACAATGCAGAGAAGTGTACTTAATTTGCATGTTGACATGAAAGATTCTTTTGAAAGCTTTCTTAGTTTATCAGCATGTGTGGTAATTGTAGGGGGATCAGATAAGGTTTAGATACGTTTAGGGAGTAGAGAAGCCCATCACCTGGCTCTTGGCTCACTAATAAATATGTACCATCAGAATTCTGTACAGTATAATAGTTTAGTTAATATAACAAAGTAGATGCAACAGTGAAATCCTAATCGTAGATACTCAGAATTCCTATCATTAATTCTGAGATCTAGCACAGATGAGCAGCGTCGCTCGGTTCACACATACACTCCTGGCAAATATAGGTATCTATCTGTCCACAGAGTGATCACAAAACTAAACTGTGTAATCTGAAGTGGCAGTGCATTATCAGGCACATCATTGGATCTTCAGGTAGTAGTTGGGTGGAAGGGAGCAGAGCTTGATCTTTCTCTCCCTTGCTGTCTCTGAACGCAACTTCTGAACAGACACCATTTTGGTTTTCATGAAGTAGCTTTCAGAGACAATTTTACCCTGATGCAGCCTGTTGGTGAAACATGACTCATGTTGGTTAAGTAAATAATACCATAATAAGTTGGGCATACGTCTCCCACCCAACTCCACAGGGCCCCACATTACTTTTTTAGCCAACCTCGACTGGTGACCTCCCCAGACGAAGCCAGAAATTTCAGACTGAAGCTTCAAAAGCTCCAATCTTGGCACCAATAGGGGTAAAGATTGAAACAAAAACAATAAACGAGGCAGTAAATTCATTTTCACCGCTGAAATTCTACCCCACCATGACAGCCATCCCTCTTTCCAGCCCACCAGTTCCCTACGTAACTGTCATAACAAAGGGGTCTAATTAAATACATATAACTTAGATAAATCTTTAGGAATCTGGATGCCCAAATACCGAAAACTGACACCCGCCCATCAAAAAGCAAACTAACTGCGCAACCTTTCCACCTCATCTGTAATAGTAAACCCTAATAGTTCTGGTTTGTCATTATTAATCTTAAAACCCGATAGCTTCCCAAACCTATTACTCTCCTGAATTATAATGGGTAGGGTCAGCATTGGTAAATTCGCATAGAACAAAACATCGTCTGCGAACAGCGCAATTTTATGCTACTACTACTACTACTACTTAGCATTTCTATAGCGCTGCCAGGGTTACGCAGCGCTGTTCAAGTTTAAACATGGGGAAGGACAGTCCCTGCTCAAGAGAGCTCCCTACCCCTTATCCGAATCCCCCTTATATCAGACAGAAGCTGAACCCTATTAGCCAAAGGCTCTATCGATAATGCAAATAGCATAGGCGAGAGCAGGCAGCCCTACCTAGTCCCCCTCTGAATAGAAAATATGGAGGAATATCACCCGTATACTTTAATTTGGGCTACTGGAGCAGTATAAAGACACTGCAACCAAGCAATAAATTTAGGTCCAAAACCCATATTCCTCAGAACTTCCTACAAGTAGGGCCATTCCACCCTATCAAACGCCTTTTCAGCATCCGTCGTTAACAAAACTAATGAATCCCCTTGGTCCTGCACCCCCCCCCCCCCACATAACATTCAGTGTTCTGCGAATGTTATTGGCTACTTGACGTCGGGGCTCAAAACCAGATTGATCAGTGTGGACTAGCTGTGGGAGCAGCCTTCCCAACCGATTAGCCAGTAGCTTGGCTAGGATCTTCACATCAACATTAAGCAGGGATATCGGTCTATAAGAACCGCACACTGTGGGATCCTTCCCAGGTTTCAGAATCACTGAGATCCCCGTTTCCTGCATACTCGACGAGAAAGGGTCTCCTAAAAAACAGACATTGCCAACCCGTCTCAAGATAGGAACCAATTCAGGAGCAAATATCTTGTAAAATTTTGCTGTATACTACTACTACTACTACTACTACATAACATTTCTAGAGCGCTACTAGGGTTACGCAGCGCTGTACAATTTAACAAAGAGAGACAGTCCCTGCTCAAAGACCCCCCTTAAGCTCTTTTATCACCCTTAAAATCTCGTCAACTGAGAGAGGCTCCTCCAACCAATCTCGATCTGCCTCGCTTAATTTATGTAATCCAACTCTTGCTAGAAAATCTGAGATCTCCGGAAGCGGAGTGTCTCCTCCCTTGGAATATAACTCAGTATGAAACTGAACAAACCTTTTCCGGATGTCCCCGTCCCGGTAATATAAATATCCCCAGGACCCTTGATCTTAGTAATTGTCTGCAGTACCCTACGCTTCCTCAGATGTCGGGCCAACATTCTACCTGCCTTATTGCTGAATTCATAAAATTTCTGCTGGAGAAGGTGCCTGTGATTCTTCATCTGTTCCACCTAAAACCTCTGAAGTTCCCGCCTACAGTTTATATTAAATACTGTTTGGTCACTTCCAGCTTGATGCTGCTGTTCCAGACGCACCAGCTCCCTCTTTCTTCTTCACGCTTGTGCCTGGCCCCCACTTAATAAGGTTACCCCGTACCACCGC
This sequence comes from Microcaecilia unicolor, assembly GCF_901765095.1. NCBI lineage: Eukaryota > Metazoa > Chordata > Amphibia > Gymnophiona > Siphonopidae > Microcaecilia > Microcaecilia unicolor. Next base: position 441,189 of record NW_021962925.1, on the reverse strand, counting down.
CTTTAACGCATCCCAAAGAATACCATCAGTGACCTCCCCATTATCATTAAGGTCCAGATAGAATTTAATAATCTGTCTTATATCCTGACATATCTTCACTTCCCCAATATTGATTCATTAAGCCTTCAATATGTAAGGCGCTTTTCTTCCTGTAACCCCCTCAATTGAATCCATACTGGGGCATGATCAGAAGAAGCATGTATGCTTTCTATATCTGACTCTGGTCGCACAATGAGCGGCTACATCACAAAATGTCAGTTCTGGTATAGAACTGTTGAGCATGTGAATAGAATGAAAAAGACCCCTGCCCTGGGTGTTGTAGTGTCCAGACATCTAACAAATCCTTAATCAGTTTCAACAATTTCTCTCTATGAACGAGAACAGTGCCCCCTCCCCCCTTAGAATGATCTAAATTATATACCGTTAAGTTAGTCTCCCCCCATTATCACTTGTCCTGAAACAAAAGTCTTTCCCTTAAACATTCAAAATAATCCCCCTGCCCACTATTGGGAGCATATAAATTAACGAAAGTAACTGATTGTGCATACAAACGCCCCACAACCGCTAAACACCTCCCCTGAGAATCCTGAAAAACCCTCTCCTTAACAAAGGGTTAAAATATATCGCCAGGCCACCTGTCCTACCCCCCCTTGTTTCTGCATGTGTAAAACATTGGCTGTACACTCTGAAAATTGCAAGAGGACTTTACGAGACTGGGAGACTGGGTGTCTAAATGGCAGATGACGTTTAATGTAAGCAAGTGCAAAGTGATGCACGTGGGAAAGAGAAACCCGAATTATAGCTGCGTCATTCAAGGTTCCTCGTTAGGAGTCACAGACCAAGAAAAGGATCTAGGTGTCGTTGTTGATGATACGTTGAAACCTTCTGCTCAGTGTGCTGCTGCGGCTAAGAAAGCAAATAGAATGTTAGGTGGTATTAGGAAAGGAAAACAAAAATGAGGATGTTATAATGCCTATGTATCAATCCATGGTGCGACCGCACATCAAATACTGTGTTCAATTCTGGTTCGCCACATCTCAAAAAAGATATAGTGGAATTAGAAAAGGTGCAGAGAAGGACGATGAAATGATAAAGGGGATGGGACGAGTTTCCTATAAGGAAAGGCTAAAGTGGCTAGGGCTCTTTAGCTTGGAAAAAAGGCGGCTGAGGGTTTGTAAAATAATGAGTGGAGTTGAATGGGTAGATGTGAAGCATCTGTTTACCCTTTCCAAAAATACTAGGACTAGGGGGCATGCGATGAAGCTACAATGTAGTAAATTTAAAACGAATCTGAGATTTTTTCTTCACTCAGCGTGTAATTAAACTCGAATTCATTGCCATAGAATGTGGTAAAGGCAGTTAGCGGAGTTTAAAAAAGGTTTGGATGGCTTCCTAAAGGAAAAGTCCATAGACCATTATTATTAAATGGACTTGGGGAAAATCCACTATTTCTGGGATAAGCAGCATAAAATGTTTTTACTTTTTTGGGATCTTGCCAGGTATTTGTGATCTGGATTGGCTACTGTTGGAAACAGGATGCTGGGTTTGATGGACCTTTAGTCTGTCCCAGTATGGCAATTCTTATGTACTTATGTAATCTTTCATAACTGAAGTAAGCATGTCCTACTTCAGGGTAAATGCTGGCTTTTCCTACCTCCACAGCTAGGCTCTTTAAATACTTTTTCCTCTTTTTATAGTCCTGTACCTAGATCAGCATTCAAAACCTGTTGCATCTTACTGTTAAGCTTTGTATTATCCATACAGTTAGTTGTCCAAACATTTCTGATCCCCCACCCCCCTGCTTGTTCACATTTGGGTTTTAATCTTGATATTATCTTGTCTCACCATTACTGTACTTTGTGTTGCTTTTAATTTCTGTATTTCTTATTGTCTCATGGTTCTGCTTTCAGCAATTACTGAATGTTCTGAAAGTCCTGGATCTGAGTCACAATTCCCTGCAGCAGTGTGCTGAGTATTTAATGGTGAGTTCGTCCACATTGCTTGACTGCATATTGAATGTGATTTGAGGAAATGGCCACGAAAGTATGTACTTGCATACATTACTTTTTGTATGGTGAGAGTACAAATGATTCTCGGGGTGCAGAAAATTGGAGACATAGAAGGCAATTTCCGATTATGGCGTTTTACTGAAAATGTCTCAACCCATCTAGCTCGCAGCCATAATCTAACCAGAAAAAGGTCTATATTTCTGCTTTGATTATGGCTTTGTTTTATATGGTCAACAAACAAAACAGCGAAGATGACAAAAGAAAAAAATTAAAAATTTAAAAACACAAGAATTTAAAAATATATATATAACCAAATGTAGAGCGTCAACACTTGGTTGTTGAAATCAAAAAAGAAACTTTATTTATCAATGGATAGCAGGGAGAAAGGGACTCGACACAGCTGTGTTTCGGCCATACAGGCCTGCGTCAGGAGTCTATACACATCAAAACACATAAACAATATAAAATGAATAAAACATATAAATGTTAAAACATATAATAATATAGAGGGACATTACAAATGGCTAAACTTTCTATTATAAGAGATGTTATCAGATGAAAACAGGTTTAGAAAACAGAAATAAATTTCACAAACTTATTGCACCTCATATCAAAAACAGTTGTGCTCTAAGGAGGGTACATGAATATAAAAATAATATATGAATATCAAAAATGCAAAATAGCATACTGTTAACTGTACACATTAATATGTATATCATATCAAAAAACAAAATACTATTAAATGTACACAATGTTATATGTATATATAAACCTAATGGTTATTAAACTCACTAGGTAGCAACCATTGTACAATACACCAATTAAGAACTAACAAAGGTAAAATAGAGTGGATGTACAAGAGCAGTACCCAATATCAATTAAAGTATCAATTCATTTATATTAATTTTTATATGAGCAGTATCAAATATGGTATTTTAAAAAATATAAATATGAACAAAAATCAACTGATTTTTTTTATGTGTAATAAAGAAGAAAAATAGATATAGAGAAACATAATTTACCTTCTCACTGTATGTTGATCTCTTATACTATCCAAATTTGAGGGAATGTATATATCTACAAAAAATCACGTCATAATAAAAATAAAATTTTATACTCTGCTAAGAATCAAATCTAAGAAGAGTGATCATATGGTAACTTATATACGCTGTGTTTTGAGTTTGGGGTAATAAGACAGATCCAGTATGTTGCAAATGTTTGTCATTGCCATAGAGGAACCATTATTATTAAACTGGATGGCTTCTTTTGGGAAATAAAATGAAATGCGCTAGTTATGTAAAAAAACGTTATAAAGGGTAGCAAAACAGGTGACACATTGTCACCAACCTTCCCTTCATGCTGACATACATCACTGGATATTGTTACACAGAACAACTCCAAACTGCATAACATATTGATATAACAAAACGGAACTCTTATCTGAATCCATTTTTTTAACAAAAATTACTTATCAATATAACAAAAAGGAGCTCGTGTCTGAATCTATTTTTTGCAAAAATTACTTATCAGTACATTAAACTCCATGTAGATATATTTCTATCAGCTCTAGGAATGCACTAGTTATGTCGAAAAACGTAGCAAATAAAGTGAAACATTGCCGCTAAACTTCACCAGCCCCAACTCCATCCCTGTATTTCCTTCCTTGTCTCCAGGCCATTCTGTCTCTTACTTTTTACCCTTATTTATTTATTTATTTGTGACATTTATATCCCACATTATCCCAACCAAGTTTGAGTTCAGTGTGGCTTACAATAAACAGTAGAGGATACATAACAAAGAATAATGCATAAGAAAGTCATTTGTAAGAATTGAATTTTACAATACAGTATCGTAAACGTAATGGGTTAGCTATGGATGTTTTAACATTTAAAAAATCTATTATGAATGAGAAATTGTACATGAAGTAAAGAGAAAGTTAATGGTAAATAGAGTAAGAACCACTTCAGGTAATAATTAGTTGTTTGACATATGGTTGTTCTTTGGGAGGGTTTGTTTGAATAGGAACGATTTGAGGATTTTGTGGATTCTAGTATATTCCTGTATATTTCTTATTTCTTACTACCTATTGCGTGTCCTTGACCAAATTAACTTTCTACCCTCACTCAACCCCTTCAGAGTCCTCTCTCCTTCCTCTGTCACAGGACAAGCGATCAGAAACTAAAAATACTAATGCAGACTACATTTCTTGTCTGGTGATTTTATTTTTCTAATCATTTTGTTCCCAGTCTGGTTCTGTTTCCCTCCCTCTGTGTGTGTAACTACTTCCAGTATCTCCTGTCTCTTTTCTATTTCTTTTATCGCCTCCTTTCTTCGCTTGCTACTCTACTTCTATCTTTAGCGTTGATCTTTTAAGTTCAGCTTTCTTCCAATTTTCTGCCGCCTTCTCAAAGCTTTCTGGTTTTCCACCTCTTTCATCTATATGCTGCATTCCCCCCAACTTTTCTTCCATGTGCAGCATTTCCTCCCTCCCCACGGACCCTACAAACTTGCTATAATCCTGGCACTGCCAATAGCAGTCAGATCAAGCTCCCTTCAGCAGCTCCAAGGGATGGACCCTGGACATGGCCAGAGACAGCTAGAAATTATCGTTGCCAGCAGTGCCGGTGAACACAGCTGGTTTGTTGGGCCCACAGGGAGGGGGACGGGGACATAGAGAGATAGGAAGGTGATGGCGAACTTGCAGGAGGGGAAGAGAGGATAGAAAGAGGTAAGGAGAGATGCCCAGACCTATAAAAGGGAATGGGAGAGGGAGGTAAGGATGTTTGGGGTGGCAAGGCAATTTCTTGGAGTGGCATCCTGACGTCCTTAATGGAAGCGTACAAGGGGCTGTGCCAAAAAAGCTTGAAAATGGCCAAAAACCTTATCTAAGATGCTCATGGGGAAAAGTACACCTTGGCAGCAACAGTTGCAGGTGAGAACTTATACAAAGTCACTTAGACGAGAATCCTGTCTTGATACAAGCTCTGGTGATGCAAACAGACTGAGGTGGTCTTCCATGACAGTGGTAGGTGGGAAGAGACACACATGTGCATGAAGCAGCTCAAAAGCTTCTAGTAATTACTAAGCTGGAGCTGCTTTGCATGTTGTATGCTGTGAAGACTTGATATCTTGCTTGTACTCGGTGAAAATATGTGAATAGAGCATAGTAAATCCCTAATGCAGTTCATTGTGTCTAGGAAATGCACGATGACTGAGTATCTGGGAGTGGGGGTAATGAATTTGAGGTCTCTAAAAGCTGTGGAGTGAGAGAGTTGTGGATCAGGAGAAAAGGAGTGTATAGCAGGAAGATGGGAAGGGGGTGGTGGTGGTAGTTGATGATAAATTGATATGGGGAGTGGAAATAGTGGAAGCAGAAGTTCAGGGAGAAGGGAGTGAAGGAAAGTGTGTTGAATACAGAGAGGGGGAAAAAGAAAAGAAGGTGTAGTGGAGTGAAAATAAAGTAGAAAAAGGGAATTTTGGTTTGTGGAAAGTCTACAGTATAGAGGCATAGCTACCATTGAGTGAGCCAGGGCTCAGGGCTGCCAAATGGTAGAGGCCTCTTAGAATTGCACCTTCCTTTCCTCCCCCCACCTCACCACGCTGGGGTCCAGCATTGTTGCACCCACCCCTTGCTGGTCCTCCACATGTGACAGCATGCTGAAACCTGCTTCTGGCCGGTGGGGCCTTTCCTGTATGCTTCCTGTCTCTCTGATGCAACTTCCTGGGGGGGCAGGACATGCACAGGCAGGGCTCCACCAGCCAGAGGGGGGGAGGCTGGAGCAATGTCAGACCTAGGGGAGGTGGAGATGGAACAATGTTGGACCCATTCGGCTGTGGGAGAGAGGGCAGAGGAATTGAAAAGGGAGGGGGTGGAAAGATGCTGAACTGGCCTTTGAGTGGGGTCAGAGGGGTAGGGCTGTTGAACTTGGGGGGGGTAGAGCAGATGAAAAAGAGAGGGACCTGGAGCAAAGGGGAAGAGAGGAGAGAGATGGTGGACTGAAGTGGAGGGGGGGGGGTGGAGAGAAGAGAGAGTCTGGAGCCAAGGGGAGGGAGGAGGGAGCAGAGAAGACTGGACCAGGGGATAGAGGGGAACAGATGCCAGACCAGCAGAGAGATGGGGAGAGATGCCATACCACAAAGGGTCAGGTGGGTGCAGGACAAAGGGAAGGGAGAAGCTGGACATGGGGGAGGGACAGGGACACTGTTCCTGCAGGGGACATGGACACAGAGAAGAGATATTGAACATGGGAGAATAGGGACAGGCAGGATGGATAGGGACACACAGAAAAGATAAATGCTGGACAAAGAGAGAAGAAGTGTCAAAAGGACAGGAGACCCTGAAGAAAAAGTGAGAAAAGCAGAAGAGACACTAGGACTAAAGGAATTGCTAGGACAAGGAGGAGATATCCCACAGCCTTGCAACACGTTATGTAATGCCAGGGTTTTGTTTTTCAGGCTCTCACAGAGTTAGAATACCTGAATCTTGCATATAATTATTTATCATCGGTGCCGGTCCTGAGCCTGCGATCTCAGACTCTCTTAGTTACTCTTGTGCTGCGGAACAATGAGCTGGAAAACATTGATGGTAAGATTTTACTATTACTGCTAATCATTTCTGTAGCTCTACTAGATGTACACAGCACTGTACACTAAACATATACAAGAAGTGAAGCGCAGAATTGTGAAATATTAATGGGGAGGTTCTGAGGGGTGCAGCACTTGAAAATGTTAATTGTGAGACAGGAATGGGTGCAGAGGTTGTTTTTTTTTTTTTAAGTAGAGATTCCAGAGGGGGAAGGCCTGAGTGTTGTAAAGTAATTAGGCTGGCATCCTGCTGGAGGCCATGCAGAGCTGAAGATATGAATGGACCAAGTACAAGTTGCAGGAGCAGTGGTGGTTTGATGGGGAAGTGGAGTTGCTAAGATGAAACTACCCTAAATTCTACCGCTGTTGCTAGACTCGTATGCAAAGCTTCAAAATTTGATAGTGCATTCCCCAGTATTATCTTAATTACATTGGCTACTAATCAAAGCCAGAACCATCTTTAAAACATGTACAATCATCTACAAAACTATCAATGGAATGAGCCCGGATTACATGGTGAAGCTGATAGATTTACCTACCTTCAGTATGGCTACTAGATCAAGAAACTATCTCATACGTTTTACTAGAAATAAATCCATATTGATTAGAGATTTCTCACACACAGGTTCAAAATGGTGGAACTCCATCCCTAGTGAGAATGAAAAGGATTACCAACTATCTAATATTTCACAAATTTCTCAAGACTTTCCTTTTTAACACATTTTTGCATTGTTAGACAATGAACTAAACAGCAAATGTTATCTCTATTTGTTTGGCCTTTTTAAAAATCTGAGTGTTTGTTTTCTTCATACTTGTAAAAATATATTGCATGCATTTCTAGTCTTAATTATTGTAAGCCACATAGTACTGAATAATTAACATTCGGGTTATGTGGGATATAAGCACCAATAAATAAGTTTTGAATGAGTTCATGGGCTTGATGGTGGTGAGTTGTAGGAGTGGGGGAATGGGCTTGGTGGTGGTGAGTTGTAGGAGTGGGGAATGGGCTTGATGATGGTGAGTTGTAGGAGTGGGGGGATGGGCTTGATGGTGGTGAGTTGTAGGAGTGGGGAATGGGCTTGATGGTGGTGAGTTGTAGGAGTGGGGAATGGGCTTGATGGTGGTGAGTTGTAGGAGTGGGGGAATGGGCTTGATGGTGGTGAGTTGTAGGAGTGGGGGAATGGGCTTGATGATGGTGAGTTGTAGGAGTGGGGGAATGGGCTTGATGATGGTGAGTTGTAGGAGTGGGGGAATGGGCTTGATGATGGTGAGTTGTAGGAGTGGGGGAATGGGCTTGATGATGGTGAGTTGTAGGAGTGGGGAATGGGCTTTTGATGATGGTGACTTGTAGGAGTGGGGAATGGGCTTTTGATGGTGGTGAGTTGTAGGAGTGGGGAATGGGCTTTTGATGGTGGTGAGTTGTAGGAGTGGGGAATGGGCTTTTGATGGTGGTGAGTTGTAGGAGTAGGGGAATGGGCTTTTGATGGTGGTGAGTTGTAGGAGTGGGGGAATGGGCTTTTGATGGTGGTGAGTTGTAGGAGTGGGGGAATGGGCTTGATGGTGGTGAGTTGTAGGAGTGGGGGAATGGGCTTTTGATGGTGGTGAGTTGTAGGAGTGGGGGAATGGGCTTTTGATGGTGGTGAGTTGTAGGAGTGGGGAGTGGGCTTTTGATGGTGGTGAGTTGTAGGAGTAGGGGAATGGGCTTGATGGTGGTGAGTTGTAGGAGTGGGGGAATGGGCTTTTGATGGTGGTGAGTTGTAGGAGTGGGGGAATGGGCTTTTGATGGTGGTGAGTTGTAGGAGTGGGGGAATGGGCTTTTGATGGTGGTGAGTTGTAGGAGTGGGGGAATGGGCTTTTGATGGTGGTGAGTTGTAGGAGTGGGGGAATGGGCTTGCTGGTGGTGAGTTGTAGGAGTGGGGGAATGGGCTTTTGATGGTGGTGAGTTGTAGGAGTGGGGGAATGGGCTTTTGATGGTGGTGAGTTGTAGGAGTGGGGGAATGGGCTTGATGGTGGTGAGTTGTAGGAGTGGGGGAATGGGCTTGATGGTGGTGCTCTCCCTTCAATCCACGTTTGGAGTCTAACCTCTCTTTTTGTGACTAGGTGTGGAACAGCTTGTGAATTTGCAGCATGTGGATTTATCATACAACCTGCTCCTGAAACATGCTGTGTTAGCGCCTCTCTCCTCCCTGCACAAGATGAAGACGGTGAGATGGGAGGCCCTGATCATTGAGGGATGGTAATTAGAGGTTTGAGGAGTAGCTGCTTTTCCTTGGATGCCTGGAGGGGGATTAGCTGACAGGTGAATGACTGTGTTTATGTTAGTCCTACTAAGCAGATTGTCTAAGGGAGTTAGCAAGAAATGTGCAGTCAGGTAATATGTTGGACGCGTACATTACATTGTTCAGTGAGAGTGTCATTTTATTTACTGGTGATAGACAACCTCTTGAAATAATCAGGCTTCATTCTGAGTCATGTACAGATAAACACGTATGCATTTATGCTTTCCTGGTTAGAGAAGGATTCTGATATGCTGACGAAGTCCTGTGCTTTTCAATGAAGTCTGGCCAGTGACGTATCATGTCAGTCAACACAATATCTGCAATAACCGAGGTGTCTATAGCAATGAAAACCACCCAGAAAACACTAAAACTCGGTGAGAAAACTGAGGTTTGTGAGGCTGAAACTTAGAGAGCAGGATGGCTGATTTTTTTCCATCAACAAGCAGGACTGAGTCAAGGTCACAAGGGGGTCTGGCATTGCACATCACTGGGACATAACTTATGAGGAAAGGCTGAAGCGGCTAGGGCTCTTCAGCTTGGAGAAAAGGTGGCTGAGGGGAGATATGGTAGGAGGTCTAAAAAATAATGAGTGTAGTGGAACAGGTAGACGTGAAGTGTCTGTTTACTCTTTCCAAAAATACTAGGACTAGGGGGCATGCAATGAAGCTACAAAGTTGTAAATTTAAAACGAATCGTAGAAACGTTTTCTTCACTCAACGTGTAATTAAACTCTGGAACTTGTTGCCAGAGAATGTGGTAAAGGCGGTTAGCTTAGCAGGGTTTAGCAGCTATAGGAAAAGTCCATAGACCATTATTAAATGGACTTGGGGAAAATCTACTGCTTATTTCTGGGATAATCAATATAATTGACAAAACAAACAATTGTGCCTGTGCTCTGTCGAGCATCAAAATATAACAAAATGTTTAAACACACATGAATACAAGTGTATTGCTTCTTCAGCTTATTGAGAGTGGAGTAGTCTCATATGTAACACACGATAAAGATTATTTGATTTTTCACCCAATGACTGGGTGTATTATCTGTGTGTATTGTCTAATCATTGACTGAACCTCCACCACCCTTTGCTAATCTTATATATAAAGATATATTTCTGTTTGTCAATATGCTAACATCTAATTTTATGTAGCACTTAGCTTGAACAAGTTGGTGCTCTTAAAACCCCGACAGGTCCCCGTTTCGTGGTTACTTTCTCAAGGGGGAGTCACCAGTTCTAAAACCAAAAACAAGATGCAGCACAAAGTTACTTACAAAATAGTTCTAAAGGCATATTAGTTGTATAATGAATTATACAACTAATATGCCTTTAGAACTATTTTGTAAGTAACTTTGTGCTGCATCTTGTTTTTGGTTTTAGAACTGGTGACTCCCCCTTGAGAAAGTAACCACGAAACGGGGACCTGTCGGGGTTTTAAGAGCACCAACTTGTTCAAGCTAAGTGCTACATAAAATTAGATGTTAGCATATTGACAAACAGAAATATATCTTTATATATAAGATTAGCAAAGGGTGGTGGAGGTTCAGTCAATGATTAGACAATACACACAGATAATACACCCAGTCATTGGGTGAAAAATCAAATAATCTTTATCGTGTGTTACATATGAGACTACTCCACTCTCAATAAGCTGAAGAAGCAATACACTTGTATTCATGTGTGTTTAAACATTTTGTTATATTTCTGGGATAAGCAGCATAAAATGTTTTGTACTTTTTTGGGATCTTGCCAGGTATTTGTGACCTGGATTGGCCACTGTTGGAAACAGGATGCTGGGCTTGATGGACCTTTGGTCTGTCCCAATATGGCAATACTTATGTACTTTTATTGTGTATCTGGATTTTCAAAAGGCGTTTGACAAAGTACCTCATGAAAGACTCCAGAGGAAAATGGTAAGTCATGGGATACGAGGTAGTGTACTATTGTGGATTAAAAACTGGTTGAAAGATAGAAAACAGAGAGTAGGACTAAACGGTCAGTATTAAGTACATAATTACATAAGTATTGCCATACTGGGACAGACTGAAGGTACATCAATCCCAGTATCCTGTTTCTAACAGTGGCCAATCCTGGTCACAAGTACCTGGTAAGATCCCAGAAAAGTACAATACATTTTATACTGCTTATCCTAGAAATAATAAAAAAAAAAATGCAAAATGGCAATGTTCCACCTTTATATTCTGTGGCATTCACAATCTGTGGTTGGTGGAAACACCAACAGAATGCAGTGCTACTGCTTATTACGGGAACGTCTCATCCAGTCACGGAGGCAATTTCAATCACGTCAGAGCAACAGTTTAATATATTTTTTGAGTGACTGTTTGCTGCACTTTAGGTGGTTGGGGGCTGTCAATGATTACAAAATTGTCACAGTTGTAGGCTTATCACTGACGTGATTGAAATTGCCTCCGTGACTGGATGAGACGTTCCCGTAATAAGCAGTAGCACTGCATTCTGTTGGTGTTTCCACCAACCACAGATTGTGTATCCTGGAAATAAGCAGTGGATTTTCCCCAAGCCCATTTTAATAATGGTCTATGGACCCTCCAGGCTTCAGGTACTATGGATGATTTTAACGAATGGTTAGGTCAGTAACAGCAGATCAGCAATTTCATGTTTGAGTTCTTTCAGTACCCTGGGGTGTATACCATCTGGTCCAGGTGAGTTATCACTGTTTAATTTTGTCGTTTTTGCTCAATACATCTTCCAGGTTCACCAAGATTTCTTTCAGTTCCTCCGCATCACCACCCTTAAACCATTTCTGGTTCTTGTAAATCTCTTACATCTTCCGTAAAGACAGATGCAAAGAATTGATTCAGTCTTTCCGCTGTGGCCTTGCTCTCTCTGGGTGCCTCTTTTGCTCCTTCATGATCTAATGGTTGCACGGATTCCCTCATAGGCTTTCTGCTTCTAATGTACCTGAAAAACTTATTACTGTGAGTTTTTGCCTCTGTGGCAAGTTTTTCTTCATATTCTGTTTTAGCTTTCTTTATCAGTGCTTTGCATCTAACTTGGCAGTACTTATGTTGCTTCTTATTTTCTTTGTTCTGGTCCTTTTTTCATTCTTTGAAGGATGTTTTTTTTTTTTTGCTCTAATAGCCTCCTTTATGTCACCTTTTAACCATACTGGCTGTTTGCTGTTCTTTATACCTTTGTAGCTACTTGGAATGCATCTAGCCTGTGCTTCCAAGATGTTTTTAGGAATATCCATACCCGATTTAGTCCTAACATTTGCGGCTGATCTTTTTAGCTTTTTTTTTTTTTTTTTTTTTGTTTAGACCATTTTCCTCATTTTATCAGTGACCCTTTCAAAAATTAAAAGCTGCTAGAGTAGATTTCCTTTGAAACTTCACTCCAGATATTAGCCCAAATTTGATCATCTTATGGTCACTGTTTTCCAGCGGATCCAACACCATTATCTCTTATTCAGTGCCCTGCATTCCACTAAGGACTAGATCTAAAATAGCTTCCCTTCTTGTCGGTTCCTGGATTATTTGCCCCAAGTAGTTTCAAAGCTGCTGTATCTCCATTTTAAATGTTTGTGCCAGCAGCCTTGCTCCATTCTGGTTAAGGTAGACTCCAATCTTTTGGAATAGGCTCCCCATTTCCCAAAATGTTGCCCAGTTCCTAACAAATGCATATCCCTCATTCCTGCATGATCTTCTCAACCACACATTGAGACTTCAGGCCCTTTCTTACTTATTACTTACTAGTAAAAAAGCCCCGTTTCTGATGCAAATGAAACGGGGGGCTAGCAATGTTTTCTTCTGTGTGCATGTGGGAGTGTGTGTGTCCCTGCCCTCTGGCCTCTCTCCCCTCCCCCCTCTGAGTCCTTCACTGTTACAGAGCCAGCGATTTGATTTCGTGCTCTGCTGTTTTCCTTCACTGACTGTCTTACAGAGAGGGCGGGGCAGACACTCATAGGGAAACTGGATATCTCGCCCCCTTCACACTTCCGGCTGGAGGCTTCATAGAACGTTGGTTTTGCCTTATATATAGAGAGATAGTATTTCTTTAAGGGTATTCATTGCTCATTTGTTTTATTGCATAGTCCAGTGGAGGAGGGAGGGGTTAAGTAACAAGTGGGGGGTTTAAATGTATATATCACTTTAAAAATTAGAGGTTCCTGTATGGGCCGTTATGTTTGAGAAGCAATTTTTTTTACATAGTGTATATTTTGCTTATGTTCGATGCCTCAGAAATAATGTCACAAGACTGTTCGGAGCTCTGAATTTCAAGAACTGCATCTTTGATGTAATGTGTACTTCCTTGTTTTTCAAATTAGAATGTCCAGAACATAGAAACATGTGTAGTAACATAGATGTTGGCAGATAAAGACCTGTACCGTCCATCCAGTCTATCCAACAAGATAAAACTCATAAGGTACAATGCAGTACTACAAACAAATACTTGATCTTGATTTGCCCTTGCTATTTTCAGGGCACAGACTGCCCAGCACTGGCTTTGCTTTCCAATTACTGGAGTTGCCATCTAAGCAACACTAAGTTTGTTTGGTCCTATTTTCTTTCCTAGGCATTTTAAAATTCTGTCACCGTTTTCATCACCACCACCTCCCGCAGGAGAGCATTCCAGTTATCTACCACCCTATCTGTGAAAAAGTACTTCCAGATGTTATTCCTGTGTGGGTCCCCCTGTTGTCTGAATTCATGTCCTCTAGTTCTACCACCTTCCTGCCTCTGGAAAAGGTTTGCTTGTATATTAATACCTTTTCAAATATTTGAATGTCTGTATCATTTCGTTCCCATCTCTTTTCCTCCAGGGTGTACATCTTCAGGTCATCAAGCCTTTTCTTGTAAGTCTTGTGGCACGAACCCCATAACCATTTTCGTTTGTTTTCACTAAACTGCTTAGTCTTTTTACTTCCTTATCAAGATACAACTTCCAAAACTGAATACAATACTCCAAGTGGGGCCTCACCAATGACTTGTACAGGGGCATCAAAACCACCTTTTTTCTGCTGGTTATGCCCCCCTCTCTATGCAGCCTAACATCCTTCTAGCCACTGGCTTGTCACATTGTTTCATCTTGAGATCCTCAGACACCATCGCACCAAGGTCCCTCTCCTGAGCTGTGCTTATCAGTCTCTTTGTGATTATTTACCTTATCTTCAAGAACATTGCCTCTATCAGAACCATATAAAAGGGTCATCCTGGGAGATCAAAAGTTATCTGGTGCTACCGTCAGATCCTGAGCTGTCATTGTCTCGTGTGCCCATCAGCTTTTGAACTCCACTGAACTCCTCTATATATCTCTGCACCATTGGCACACTTCAGATCTCGCTTGCCAGTGTGATCACTTGTTGACCTGCATCTCTGTTCTGAGAGAGAAGAAACCTACTTTATCAGGTTATATAGACCTAGGAGAATGTGTGTTTATTTTGAACCATTTTGTAGGGGTCTGGACCCCTGCCCTATATAGCTATGATACAGAACTTAGCCTGACAACCTCTCGCAAGTTATGCTTCAGACAGTGCCCCAATGCAGGGTGGACTTTAGCTTGTATTTGCTAATCAGCAGGAAAGTGTTCCTGGTCTACTTAGCTATTGCTATTGCACAACCATTGTGTTCTGGACTTCAGGTCGATGTACCCCAGACACAGTAGTGCCTGGGTCTGAGGATTTCACTGAATTCTAAGAATTGCATCTTTAGTGACATAAAGTTAACACTCTTGTGGTTTGCGAAGTTATAATGTCCAGAACAAACTGAATTGTTTAACTTATCTACGGGGTCAGAGCCTTGGTTAGAACTGTATAAAAAAGGCCTCCCTGGGGACTAAAGATTATCTGGTGGCCTCGTCAGATACTACTACTTACCATTTCTATAGCGCTACAAGACATACGCAGCGCTGTACATTTGAACATAAAGAGACAGTCCCTGCTCAACAGAGCTTACAATCTAATTAGGACAGACAAGCAGTACAAATAAGAGATAAGGGAATTACTAAGGTGGGAATGAAAAGTATGTGTACTGAACAAGTGAGTAAGGGTTAGGAGTTAAAAGCACGATCAAAAAGGTGGGCTTTTAGCCTAGATTTGAAGATGGCCAGAGATGGAGCTTGATGTACCAGTTCAGGGAGTCTATTCCAGGCATATGGTGCAGCAAGGTAAAAGGAACAGAGTCTGGAGTTAGCAGTGGAGGAGAAGGGTGCAGATAAGAGAGATTTACCCAGTGAACGGAGTTCCTGGGGAGGAGTGAAGGGAGAATGGAGAGGTACTGAGGAGCTGCAGAGTGAATTCACTTTTAAGTCAATAAGAGGAGTTTGAACTGTATGCGGAAACAGGGAGCCAGTGAAGTGACTTGAGGAGAGGGCTAGTATGAGTGTAGTGACACTGGTGAATATAAGTCGTGCAGCAGAATTTTGAACAGATAGAAGAGGAGAGAGATGGCTAAGTGGGAGACCTGTGAGAAGCAAGTTGCAATAGTCTAAGCGAGAGGTGATAAGAGTGTGGATAAGGGTTCTGGTAGTGTGCTCAGAAAGAAAAGGGTGAATTTTGCTGATGATATAGAGAGAGAAACGACAGGTTTTAGCAGTCTGCTGAATATGTGCTGAGAAGGAGAGGGAGGAGTCGAAGATGACCCCAAAGTTGCGAGCTGATGAGACGGGGGGATGAGAGTGCTATTTACAGATATAGAGAATGGGGGAAGAGGAGAGGTTGGTTTAGGGGGAAAGGATAAGACGCTCGTTCTTGTCATGTTTAGTTTCAGATGGCGGTGAGACATCCAGGCAGCAATGTCAGACAGGCAGGCTGATACTTTGGCCTGGATTTCGGCTGAGATTTCTGGTGAGGAGAGAGAGATCTGGGAGTCATCAGCGTAAAGATGATACTGAAAACCATGGGATGAGATCAGAGTACCAAGGGAAGAAGTATAGATGGAGAAAAGAAGAGGTCCCAGGACAGATCCCTGAGGTACACCAACTGACAGTGGGATAGAAGTAGAAGAGGATCCACTAGAGTATACACTAAAAGTACGCTGGGAGAGATAAGAAGAAAACCAGAAAAGAACAGAGCCCTGAAATCCAAGTGAGGACAGCGTATCAAGGAGTAGGCTGTGATCAACAATGTCAAAAGCAGCAGATAGATCGAGAAGGGTGAAGATAGAATAGAGACCTTTGGATTTGATCAGGAACAGATCATTGGAGACTTTAGCAAGCGCTGTTTCAGTTGAATGAAGAGGGCGAAAGCCAGATTGAAGTGGATCAAGAATAGCTTGAGATGAAAGAAAGTCAAGGCAACAGCGGTGAACAAGCACGTTCGAGTATCTTGGATAGGAAAGGGAGGAGGGATTTGGGATGATAGTTGGAAAGACAGGTGGGCTCTAATGAAGGTTTTTTAATGAGTGGTGTGACTACGGCATGTTTGAAGGCTTCAGGAAGAGTCGCGGTGGAAAGTGAAAGATTGAGGATATGGCAGATAAAAGGGATGACAGTAGGAGAGAGAGTGCTAAGTAGATGGGTAGGAATAGGATCAGAGGAAGGAAAGATGTGCAGTTTCCTCTTCAGTGATTTCAGAAAAGGAGGAAGGGGTTGCAGGGTTGAGAGAATGGACTAAAGGAAGGAGAGGTGGAGGTGGCCAAGCTGTCACTGTCCAACTGCCTATCAGCTTGTGGACTCCACATCTCTGCACTGCTGGGACACTCCAGTGTTCTTCTACCAGCCGTTCATCTGCTGTCCCTCACCAACATCATGGGAAAAGATATGCCTCCTGTCAAGTTGTATAAACACCAGCTCTGTTGTTGGGTAATAAGCAGGTGGTCCAATTTCTGTGCCTAGGGAGTGCAGGCATTTACTCCGACTCATTTTCTGACAAGTACATTTGTGTATTATTTCTTTGAGCTACCTAGCATTTGTACCTTAATCTCGCCTTCTAATTAGCTCTATTTTGTCTTGGGCTTTATTTATTTGCTTGTAAATCAGCTTTTTTATTTATTTATTTATAATTGGCCTGTTTCACTGCTTGTCATTTTTCAGGAGCTTTAGAACTCAGATTCGCTTGACCAGAGGGACATAGTAAATAGATTATTCCAGTGTGCATACCAATCTTCTGTTCCTTCATACTGTATGCTGTAACTGCTCCTATTATAATTTCTGATGTGTTCATGCGTTAAGCATTTAACGAACATTTGATTATTGCTTCTCTCTGAGCTACTTAGCATTTGTACAGAATTC
Organism: Microcaecilia unicolor; assembly: GCF_901765095.1. Taxonomy (NCBI): domain Eukaryota; kingdom Metazoa; phylum Chordata; class Amphibia; order Gymnophiona; family Siphonopidae; genus Microcaecilia; species Microcaecilia unicolor. Next base: position 424,113 of record NW_021962925.1, on the reverse strand, counting down.
TTTCGTTCTAATTATCTCCATGTTGTTCTTGGTTGTTTTCACTTGCTTGTAAATAAATCTGCTTTTAGTTCATTATTCGGGGCTTGACATTTGCTTATCAGTGTTTCCAGGCGCTATGGGACTTAGATTTGCTCAGTCATGGAATGTGACACTAATCCTATCAATCCAGAGTGCTAACAAAAGTATTCTTTGCCTGTTTCTAAAACTGTTCCTTAGGAGGCAGCATATGTCTAATTTGCTCCAACATGATGTTACTCATCTCACTTTTGCTGATCGTTCTTTCAGGTGCACCTGGAAGGGAATCCACTCTTTTTTCAGAGGGACCACCGTATTGCAACCGTGCATCATCTCTCTCCAAAGGCAGCATCTCCCTGTGTGAGTAATAGCTGGAAAGGAGCAGGTTCAGGGTGCAATACAGTATTGTAGGTTCCGCTAAATTATACACGGTTTAATTTCAGAAAGGTGCGACTGGCACAGTTCTATGCAAGGAAATTGTAGTGTATTCACATTAGTTGAGTCTGTGGGTGACCTCTTTACTTCATGGTTGCTTGGACAGAAAGGCCTTATACTGACTTTTTATGAATAGTTGGTACAAAGGTTTTAACCTTGAATAAGAGGATTATTTTTGTATTCAAATTTGCTACCGTTAGAAGGTATTATGGATGAACGTATCCAGGAGAGCACATGTTTTTCACCAGTGGAAATGCCTCCTGCTGAAAAGATGCACAATTTGCTTAGGAACAAATGGAGAGAGACTGTGGTTTGAAAGTTTATTGCACCAATGCAGAGTTTGATCTGGTGGGAGTTGGACAGCTTAGTAGTGAAAGATTAAAGCTTGTAAACAGTGAGCAGTTAATAAATGGAAAGAAATTAATGTACTGAGATCTTCTGATTTAATTCCAGCTTATTCTGGATGGAGAGCCGTTGTCCACTTCAGAGTTAATGGTGAGTGCTACACTTTCCTAAGAGTAAAAAAAACAAAACAAAAAAAAACCTAGAAAGAATAATACAAATCATGGTTACCTGATGCTAGGGTCCACCTTGGGGGGGGGGGGGGGGGGGGGGGGGGGGGTCAGTTCCAAAGAAAAAGATCTAGATGTCTTTGTAGACAATGCAATAAAATCTTCTGCCCAGTGTGTGGTAGCATCCCAAAAAGCAAACAGGATGCTAGGAATTATTAGGAAGGGATGCAAAATAAGACTGAGAATGTTACAATGCCTCTGTATCGCTCATTGATGCAATCTCACCTTGAGTATTGCATTTAGTTCTGGTCGCTGTAGCTAAGATATAGTGGAATTAGAAAAGGTTCAAAGAAAAGCGACCAAAATGATAAAGGAGATGGAACTCCTCTCGTATGAGGAGAGGCTAAAGAGTTCAGGGTTCTTTTTAGCTTTGAAAAGAGACGACTGAAGGGAAGATATGATTGAGGTCTACAAAATCCTGAGTGATATGTAATGGGTATAAGTGAATTGATTTTTTTTTTTTTTTTTTAGTCTATCAAAAAGTACAAAGATCAGAGGACACTCAATGAAGTTACATGTAAATTACTTTTTAAACAAATAGGTGGAAATATTTTTTTTTACTCAACAAATAGTTAAACTCTGGAACTCTTTGCCAGGGGACGTGGTAACAGCGATTAGTGTATCTGGGTTTAAAAAAGGTTTGGTCACGTTCTTGGAGGAAAAGTCCATAGTCTGCTATTGAGAGAGAAATGGGGATGCCACTGCTTGCCCTGGGATTGGTAGCTTGGAATGTTGCTACTGTGTGGGTTTCTGCCAGGTACTTATGACCTGAATTGACCACTGTTGGAAGCAGGTTACTGGGCTAGGTGGACCATTGATCTGACCCAGTATGGCTATTCTTATGTACCACAGCTCTTACTTTATGATTGAGGATCTGTGTACTTCAGTAAATTTAGCCCTTAATTGTAAGGACACTTAGTCAGAAAGCTTCAAACTGTACTTGAATGTGGAACTTACTTACAAGTAAATGAAGCACCATCTCTGCTCGTTCCAGGCCACCTTGAATTCCACTATTATTTTTGCCTCTAATATCTACCTTTAGAATTTCTTCCCTGCAGAGAGCTTGTTCCCCGTGATCAGAGATTTCCTTATGTATGTTAGAGTGTCATGTTCACCACTTCTGCAGCTTATTATGTTACGTTTTACACTTAACATGTATATTTTATTAATCTCTATGTACTTTGTTTTTGATGAGGGGGAATTGCTGTGTAGGTTCAGCGATTGCAGATGGGGCTGGTGGTGTAAGCTGGCGTGGATCTGGAAACGCACTGTTGTGTCTCGTTTTCAGGACTGGTTCCTTTTCTTTTCTCTGCAGCGCCTGCAGAAGGAAGGACCGGTGACATCACAGGCATTGCGCAGTTCTGCAGCAGAGGGCAGTGGAACAGATCACACTGGCCTGGAAAGCTCCTGCGCAGGAGATCTGAGTGACAGCTACTCTGCTGGGGACAGTGGCCCTACCCAACTTCCACGTAAGAAATCTAAGGTTGGTGCCAAATACATAGTGAAATAGGAAACTACTACTACTATTACTATTTAGCATTTCTATAGCGCTACAAGGCGTACGCAGCGCTGCACAAACATAGAAGAAAGACAGTCCCTGCTCAAAGAGCTTACAATCTAATAGACAAAAAATAAAGTAATCAAATCAATTAATGTGTACAGGAAGGAGGAGAGGAGGGTAGGTGGAGGCGAGTGGTTACAAGTGGTTACGAGTCAAAAGCAATGTTAAAGAGGTGGGCTTTCAGTCTAGATTTAAAGGTGGCCATGGATGGGGCAAGACGTAGGAAAACACCTATGGCTTCAATTTTAGGAACATTTTAAAAGGTTTCATTTTCAAGCTGGCATTTACCATATATACTTGTGTATAAATTGAGAAATTTCAACTTCACAGTGCCTTGAAAAAAAAAAGGCAGAGTTGTCTTGTCTGGATTGTTCTCCCCAGTGGCAATTAACATGAATTGCCCCTCCCCCTTTCCAAACCGAGTCAGCGGCACATTCTGGCATCTCCTCCCTCTGCCGGCCTACAGTTTGGCATCTCAATCCCCCTCTTCCCCAGCCACCATGTACCTTCAGTAGCGGCAGTGAAGTAATACACCTAAGCTTGCTTATGGCATGCTCTGGAGTGCTCTGCTGCTGCTGTATAGAAGCCAAGATTGTGAAGGTACATGGCAGAGAGAAGGGTGATGGGGAATAAGATGCTGAACAGTGGGCTTGCAGAAGGAGGACTGCTGGATTGTGCACTGGAGTGGAGGGGGATGGTAGAGATTAATGTTGGATGGAGGGAGGGAGGGAGGGAAGGATGCACTTGGAGGTGGAGAAGAAGAGAGAGGGACCAATGTTGAACCTGAGCGTGGAAGGGAGGTAGAGAGGCATGTTGGATTAGATAAGTGAAGGAGGGTTGGAGGGAAGCTTCAGCTTGTTCATGGGCTTCAGCATTTTTTAGTCCCCAAATTGCCCTCAAGTTACACATGACTTATACACAGGCATATAAGGTAATTCAATACCTTGCTGAGAGCTGATTGCTGTTCTGTGACCCTTTTGAAGCATAGTGGTGTATGGTGAGTCTTGGAGATCTCTGTTTTATGATATCTCTGTTTAATAAGTAATTAGATGTGCTCATTGTCTCATCTTGTCAGTAGGAGACCAGAGGGGTGGGGGAAGGGACAGCAAGCCTGCACTCTCTACTGTTGGTGCTGTGTAGAATTTCTGCAAGCACTGCACATCTGCACATGCTCCCTTCTTCCCCCCTCCCCCCGGCACCGTGTAAAAAACCATTTATGAAATATGTATTATATAATGTAAGGTATTTGAGTATCTTGGATCTCATTCTCCTCTAGTATAAGAACATAAACATTGGCATACTGAGAGAGACTGAAAGTCCATCAAGCCCAGTATCCTGTTTTCAACAGTGACCAAGCCAGGTTACAAGTACCTGGCAAGATCCCAAAACAGTATGCACCTGTTAGAAATATTTAAGTGTCATTTCACAGAAATCATGGCTCCATTCTCTGGACCACTTTTAGTCTATTGAAATCAGGCTTATCTGCATTCAATTCTGGAAGGCTGCAAACAGCTCGGCTTTTCAGGATATCCATAGTGAACATGCATGAGATAGATTTGCATATAATGGAGGCAGTGAGCATGCAAATCTCTTACACATATTCATTTGGTATATCCAGAAAATGTGACCTGTGTGTTTCCCTCATGGACTGAACTTCAGCAAGTCTGATATAAATCCTTTCAGAGGTGGAACCTCTAGATTAGGACATGATGGAGTTCAGAGGTGTCCTTTTTACTGATTATGCCCTAGGATGCTTCCAGCTTTGCGACCACCGTGTTGCAGCACTTAGCGGTCTTGCAATCAGGTTCTCATCACTCTGCATTGGAATGACTGGATTGTGTTTTATTTTCACTGTGCCAGGCTCACACCCCTTTCCACACTACATTCAGTGGAGTGTGTGAGCTGGGGATGGTGCACTGTTCTTCCCCTCACCCTGTCTTAGCTTTGCTGGGGGGTGAGTGCATCTTCCCTACCCTGTGTTAGCTGTGAAGTTAGATGGGAAAGTGTGCTGCTGCTCTTTCCCAACCTTATCTGAGGCTGTCCTGCATGGGGACACTTTGCAGCACTCACTCTGCCAGCTGTTACCAGTCCCAGTAAATGAACTCTTACTCTGTGGTATTGTTTCTATTTTTAGGTTAGAGTTCGTAGAGCAAGTATTTCTGAGCCCAGTGATGTGGAGCAGGACTACAGAACTAATACCAGCGGTGAGTGTTGGTCTGTACTGCATTTTCATCACATTGCATCTCCTGGTTATTTTTATGCTGTCATTGTACATGAGGACAGGATGGAGGTTGGTGTAATAGTTGTTTTTAAGGAAGGTAATTTGAGAATCACAGCCTGATGAATCTGACATGAGTGCCACACAGGTACAGGGCATATGTCTAAGCGAGGCTTAATGAAAGGATGCCAGCAGAGGGAATTAATGCCTTTCAGTTCTGAAGGAGTAAATAAAACACATAGATAAGAGAGCTGATCACATTACCACCTGCTAAAGTAGCAATATCTGTGAGATCTTCCCTGCATCAGTTGCCTCTGATTTCATGAGCGTCCGCCAAGTACTGAAGACCTGCTTGATTTCATATCTCGGGTCATAGGTACTGATGTGTTCGGTTGCAGTGTGAAGAATTGATTATTTAGAAAGTTTTGATTTGCCTCCTTTGAAGGCTCGTTTTTAGGTTGTTGATTGGGAGTAATTGTTAGTGGAGAATGGCAGGGGAGTTCTTGCCTTTATTTGATTTAATTAAATCAGGCAACCGATTTGTTTTTTTGTCCTGTTTTTTCTAAGTTATACAACTTTAAATTTAATTAGGAAATTTGCCGAAGGGTTAGAAGGTAAAGTTTGCCTATTTGCGGATGATACTAAGATCTGTAACAGAGTGGACACCCGGGAGGGAGTGGAAAACATGAAAAAGGATCTGAGGAAGCTAGAAGAATGGTCTAAGGTTTGGCAATTAAAATTCAATGCGAAGAAATGCAAAGTGATGCACTTAGGGAAGAGAAATCCACGGGAGACATATGTGTTAAGCGGTGAGAGTCTGATAGGTATGGATGGGGAGAGGGATCTTGGGGTGATAGTATCTGAGGATCTGAAGGCGATGAAACAGTGTGACAAGGCGGTGGCCGTAGCTAGAAGGTTGTTAGGCTGTATAGAGAGAGGTGTGACCAGCAGAAGAAAGGAGGTGTTGATGCCCCTGTATAAGTCGTTGGTGAGGCCCCACCTAGAGTATTGTGTTCAGTTTTGGAGGCCGTACCTTGTGAAGGATGTAAAAAGAATTGAAGCGGTGCAAAGAAAAGCTACGAGAATGGTAAGGGATTTGCGTTACAAGACGTATGAGGAGAGACTTGATGACCTGAACATGTATACTCTGGAAGAAAGGAGAAACAGGGGTGATATGATACAGACGTTCAAATATTTGAAAAGTATTAATCTGCAAACTAACCTTTTCCGGAGGTGCGAAGGCGGTAGAACGAGAGGACATGAAATGAGATTGAAGGGGGGCAGACTCAAGAAAAATGTCAGGAAGTATTTTTTCACGGAGAGAGTAGTGGATGCTTGGAATGCCCTCCCGCAGGAGGTGGTGGAAATGAAAACGGTAACAGAATTCAAACACGCGTGGGATAAACATAAAGGAATCCTGTTCAGAAGGAATGGATCCTAAGGCGCTTAGCCGAGATTAGGTGGCAGAGCCGGTGGCGGGAGGCGGGGATAGTGCTGGGCAGACTTATACGGTCTGTGCCAGAGCCGGTGGTGGGAGGCGGGGCTGGTGGTTGGAAGGCGGGGATAGTGCTGGGCAGACTTATACGGTCTGTGCCTGAGCCGGTGGTGGGAGGCAGGGATAGTGCTGGGCAGACTTATACGGTCTGTGCCAGAGCCGGTGGTGGGAGGCGGGGCTGGTGGTTGGAAGGCGGGGATAGTGCTGGGCAGACTTATACGGTCTGTGCCTGAGCCGGTGGTGGGAGGCGGGGATAGTGCTGGGCAGACTTATACGGTCTGTGCCAGAGCCGGTGGTGGGAGGCGGGGCTGGTGGTTGGAAGGTGGGGATAGTGCTGGGCAGACTTATACGGTCTGTGCCAGAGCCGGTGGTGGGAGGCGGGGCTGGTGGTTGGAAGGCGGGGATAGTGCTGGGCAGACTTATACGGTCTGTGCCTGAGCCGGTGGTGGGAGGCGGGGATAGTGCTGGGCAGACTTATACGGTCTGTGCCAGAGCCGGTGGTGGGAGGCGGGGCTGGTGGTTGGAAGGTGGGGATAGTGCTGGGCAGACTTATACGGTCTATGCCAGAGCCGGTGGTGGGAGGCGGGGCTGGTGGTTGGAAGGTGGGGATAGTGCTGGGCAGACTTATACGGTCTGTGCCAGAGCCGGTGGTGGGAGGCGGGGCTGGTGGTTGGAAGGCGGGGATAGTGCTGGGCAGACTTATACGGTCTGTGCCCTGATAATGACAGATACAAATCAAGGTAAGGTATACACAAAAAGTAGCACATATGAGTTTATCTTGTTGGGCAGACTGGATGGACCGTGCAGGTCTTTTTCTGCTGTCATTTACTATGTTACTATGTTATAGACTATGATTAGTAAAGACTGTTATTCTTGTTAGTATACCATACATTATTATAGTTTCTTGTGCTTCCTGGAAATGTCCAGCTTCTTTGCAAATGTTATCTGCATTGAACCGAGAAGTATGTGGCAGAAGTTTTATTAATGTTAATACTGCTACTCCTCCTTTTTATTTTCCTTGCGCTGGTGCTGCTACACTCTCACCATCTTGTCAGCTGCTATGATTAGAAATATAATATAAACCCCCAAGGGGGCAATATTCAAAGCGATTTCTGCATTTTCTGGCAGATGGGTAATAATTCACCTATCTATATGTTTTCGGGCCTTGGAATGAGGTCCTGGAATCCACAATTTTCTATGATGGGAAAAATATTGACCCCTGGAAACCAGCCGTGTGAGCCTTGGTTTTATAGTGGTTTATTTCTACTCAGATGCCAAATGCACAAAGCAGAGCAATTCTGGTGTAAACATCGTTCTTCTCTTTTTGTAGGCATATAAATGGTAGATTCTACAGTCTACAACTTAGAGCAGCTAAATAAAAAGCTATTTTTTGAAAATCATTGGCAATTCTAAGAATCCCAATAAAAAAAAACTATTTAGTATCTCAGCTGATAAATTGAGAGGCAGGTACCGGCTCTATTCTTCCACACAGATTCCTTGTCTTCCCAATTCCTGAAAAAGGTTTTATCCCTCAGGACTTCCAAATCAACAGCTCTAGATCCATTTCCCTTTCGTTGTTTGAACTGCCCCATGATCAAGATTCCTTCCCTTCTTTGTCCTGTTAAGCATCTTCAGCTCTACTAGCACTTCCATTATCCGACCTATTTCGTGGTCTACATTCCCCCTCCTCTTGGTACACATTTACCTTGTCCTCTCTGATTGATTCAGCTAGAAAAAGTGGTCATCCATATGCAACTTACTACCTGCACCTTGATCTCTACTGTCCAGTTGGATTAGGTTAGATCATCACAGACTCTTAACCCTAATATTGGATATCATTTGTTAAAGGCTGTTTAATGGGTGGGTGCCTTCCTCTTGGAAGAAGGCTGTGATCACCCCCATACCAAATAAATCCATTTGATCCATGACTCCTTGAGAAATGTAGACCAGTTGCAAACTTCTGCTTTATCTCAAAGGTAATGGAGAAGATTGTTTTGAACAAATTCAGGCTCGATAACATTAACTTTTAATTCTCCGTCTGAGGCAGGCAGTCTTTCAGGCCAGTCAGAGCACTGAGACTACAGTCGCAGCTCTTGTGAGTGAAATTCATTCTCATTTAGATGCAGGAAATATTCTGATTGTATCCTTGGACCATTCTGCAGCATTTGATCTAGTGGATCACTCACTTCTGCTCTCTCGCTTCCAGGATATTGGTATCTCTGTTTATACAGCTGCTATTCAACCTACCAATATTTACCATCAAATCGTTTTGTTATCTGGGAGTAAGCTTGAATTCACAACATACTTTTGAAAGACAAGCTTCTCAAGCCCTTAGGTCAGATTTTTACACTCTCTGAAGTCGTCAGTTCATTTGTAAATTCTTGGACTTTACCTCACTGCTTCCTTTGCAATTCGGTTTACTGTGGCATTTCCAGATATCTCCATCGTTTGCAGACGTTGCAAAACTCAGCTGCCTGCTAGGGGTCTACCTTGGGGGTCAGTTCCCAAGAAAAAGATTTAGGTGTCTTTGTAGACAACACAATAAAATCTTCTGCCCAGTGTGTGGTGGCATCCAAAAAAGCAAACAGGATGCTAGGGATTATTAGGAAGGGATGCAAAATAAGAATGCTTGGAGACTCGCCCATGCCATCACTTCTCATTAAACTGCACTAACTCCGTGTTAACTCTCATTCTTGGTTCCAGGTTCTCTGCTTGATTCACAAAGCCCTTCATATGGACACCCCTTTGTATCTTTCCTCTGTCTTTATCACTTACACACCTAGCTGCACTTTTTGATCCCTTGACTCCCACTGTTCAGTTCTCCAGTCCGTGAAAAGGGCATAGTACAAATCCACTAGAAATGCTGAGCGGCTTTTTTTCTTCTTTGGTCCAAAGCTATGGAATGACTTACCCCCATCAGTTCGGTCTGAGCTTTCATTCCCCAAATTCAAGTCTTTACTCAAGACTCATTTTTTTCAGCTGGCATTTGGTGACTCTGCATTGGCTCCAGGTTAAGATGGGGACAGTGTATTCTTTCCTGTATTCATTGAGTCTAGAACCCTTTTTATTCTCTGTTTTCTCCCTATGTGCTACTCCACACTCTGACTGTGATCTATCCTAACATTTTTTGGCATTCTCTTCAATATTCTGTTTTATTATATTTTTTTAAAGATTTATTGTAGAGGACCTTTAGAGATGCTCAGAGAGAAGTTGCTAAGTAGAACGTAAGAGTAGCCATACGGGGTCAGACCAGTGGTCCATCCAGCCCAGTATCCTGTTTCCAAACGGTGGCCAAACCAGGTCACAAGTACCTGGCAGAACCCCAAATCATGGCAACATTCCATGCTACAAATCCCAGGGCAAGCAGTTGCTTCCCCATTTATGCCTCAATAGCAGACTATGGACTTTTCCTCCAGGAACTTGTCCAAACCTTATTTTTAAACCCAGATAACAATAACTTACCACATCCTCTAGCAAAGACTTCCTTATTTCACTGGCTGTCTTGTTGTGTGTGTTGCTAACCTCCCCTGATGTCAGCTGGCTGCACAAATTGTACCTATGGGTTTGCTGTTTCCAAAATTGGCATATCCCAATCACTGAATTGAAAATGAAATTATTTTTCTTCCTTTTGTTGTCAAGACACGTTATCACTGCCTTCAGCACACCAACAGGGGATTCAGGTAAAGACATTATTACTGCCCTGAGCACAGTGACAGGGAGCCTGAGAGAGACATTATCACTGCACAGGGACAGGGAGCCTCAGTAGAGTCATTATCACTTCCTCAAGCATACAGACAGGTGAGCCTTGGGGAGACATCTGTGCCCCAAGCACAGAGACAGTGAGCCTGACAGAGACATTATCACTGTCTTCAACACAGAGATAGGAAGCCTGCGAGAGACTTTATTATTGCCCTGAGCACGATGATAAAAAGACATGTGTGCAGTAACTACTCTTTGTGATCCAAGGGCTCTTTTCATTTCTCCTCTTCCCTGTCCTGCCATTCGTCTCCCGCGATTCTCTCTTGTACTGTCCTCCCATCCCATCCATGTCCATCAGTTCTTCTCTGCGGTGCCCTCCACTTCCCTTCCTCCCTCCCTCCCCTGGATGTCCCGCGATTCTCTCCTCCTGACATCATCTCGCCTTCAGCGTTCCCTTCCCCCTCATTGTTCCGCCCTCTGACGTCGTCATGTTTTGACGCGAGGGCAGGGCAATGAGTGGGAATGGATGTTACGAACCCAGGCATCCAGACGTAGAATGTTGGAGGTGCAAATTATTATATAGGATTCCTCAGAATTCTTCAGTTGATCAACTGAGAACTTGGGCTCAGGAGTCTAGGAACGTATCTTAGATGCTGGATACCTCCCTGTTTGAGAGATCTGAAAGAACTACTTTTGGTTGCTTCATTTGTATTTGAGCATGACTTAAAGCAGTTTTGCAATTATATTTTCGGAACTCGTATACCATTTTGTGGAAGGAAGGTTTGGATATATTCTGATGTGGCCAGACAGACACAAGATTGAAGAAAAGCCATCCTAGTTATAAGACAGGAAGTTTTGGCTTTCGGAGGCATCTTTTTTTGTATGCATATCCATATAAATGTATAATAAAATATCTTGGTACAAAGTATGTGTATTTTCAGCCTGAACGCCTAGGGGCTTTCTTGGAGTTGAAGGTATTGGCTGGGGGAGTCGAATGAGTTCTATGTTGGATATGGTAGATGATGCAGTATTTCACATATTGGGCCTTTCTTGCTTTATTTTCCTCTATTGAATCTCCTTATTCTAAGGATATCACTCTCCCCCCCCCCCCCCCCCCCCCCCCCCATTATTGAGGTCTAAGGAGGCTGAAGATTTTCTTTAATGTGTTCCTTTTGTTACATATTATGCCGGTATTGCTTTAGCCTCTCGCTGCTGGCGCCGCTTCAAAATGGCTGCCGAGACTTTAAGCGATGACCTTGCAAGATTTCTGCGGAAGTCTCGGCTGCCATCTTGAAGTGGTGCTGGCAGTGAGCGGTCAGTAGCAGCACCAGGCAGAAAGAGGGGTTTCTTTCCTGCCCCGAAGACGCCACTAGACGACCAGGACCCAATAAGGTACATGAAGGGGGGAGGGCACCATGAGGCCCGCCAGCTAGCTAGCCAGCCAACTAGCCTGTCCACAAGCCCCTGCCAAATGGACAGGCTAGCAAAACCCTCAAAAAGAGAACATCCTAATTATACCAAGAACACTTCAGCAAACAATGTACAATTTTTTTTGTTTTCTTTCACACCCACTCTCCCCCCACCCCCCCCAAACAAAAGTCCTTTGCTCTTTCTTCATATTTTGACTGCTCCCTCTGTTTTTAGTTGTGAATGATATGCTGATTTTTCAAATAACAATATCTGGAAACGTATCTGTTAGACTTTTCTACAGTATTAGCAGTACCTTGGATATGGGGTCTTTTCCTCAAGAGCAGTGTTTTGAAGGCTGATATATCATTTGCTAAAGTGATGAGGCAGCTTGGGTGCAGACTTAGCATGTTTTGGTTTTTTGTGTTTTGTTATTTATATTTAGCTGGGTGTTTTGTTATTTATATTTAGCTCTGATTTGACCAACAAGACTCCTGATGTAGGCCTGTTTGGCCGAAACACAACGTTGTGTCGAGTCATTTTTTATGTATTATTATATCATTATTGACTTGGAAATTATTAAACTTTGTTCTTTTAAACATAATTTGGTTCCATTCTTTGGATAGCCTGGCTCATATTCCCACCTTTTTTATTTTTCACTTTGTAATTTTTATAAGCCACTTAGATTTTGCCATAGGTATGATAAATGTAAATAATCCAATAGGCATGCTTTTACTTATTGTTATTCATGGTCTATTAACTAGTAGCAGTCTGTATAATGGTATCCATCTATTTGCACTGAGCAGACTTCAAACACGCAAAATACTGCTGTTAGATTGCTTTGCCTTGCCGTTTTAAACAAACTGACCACATTTTCCTTTACTTAACGCTATTGGCTGCCAGTTTAAAATTTTTAAATGTAAATTCTTGCATTCAAAACCATGCACACAGGACAATCTGCACTTGCACACATGCTTTTGTTGGCTTGCGATTAGAGTCTGTGGTTGGTTATAGTGTGTGAGCTTGTTGGTGAAGGCTGATGCATGTACGTGCTCTTATGCTGGAGACTGGCTGGAAGCGTATGCATCAGTGAGTGGAGGATAGATGGATTTGCACTGCACTTACTGAAAAGTTTTCTTATGAGTGGTGGCTGTATTTGTTATGGTGTGACGGGTGTGGCTTGTGTGGATGCATGTGAGTGGTTGCTTGCAGTGCATGTGCAGGTAGTTGATGTCTTGTTTATTTGCTTGTGTAGAGACTGGGTTGGTTGCACTGCACACACTTTGTTTTAGCTAGAAGCTGTGGTTGGTTGCACTGCATGCACAGGGACTTGATTACTTTATTTGCTTGTACGGAGGTTGTGGCTGGTTGCTGATACTCACTTCTTTTGATGTTGTGCAGATGTAATACTCCAACACCAGGACGTCATTGAGCGGATTAATAGTTTCCGGGATCTTTTTGGAGTAGAGTGGTTACAGTACAGACGCCAGCTGGAAGGGGAGATAGTACTGGTCCCTGAGCCTGAGACTTCTACCTCTATAAACTATTTTGCACCAGATTTACAAAGTACAGTTAGTGTTGTTGCACCCTGCAAGAGCACCCTGCAGGAGCCCCAGGAAATCTCAACATCTGTGAATGATCTGCTGGCAAACTTAGCCAAGGATGAGGAAAAGAAGCCAAATGCGGAGGCCCCTCACTGGGATTTAGCAAAAAGAGAAAAGGAGCAAACAAACTACGAAAAAGGAGAGGAATGGAAGAAGGAAAATCTAGAGGGTATGTAACGAAAAACTTGTAAACTATGTGCGTGCCATCTCACATTCCATCTGTTGCTTCCTCTGGGCCTGTAGGGCCATTTCTTTCTTATTATAACCACTACCAAGGTAATGCTCCTTTGGTTCCTTTGCCTGTGAGCACTAATTACCACTAATTAATCCTGTTAAATAATTCTAAGTTTGTCTTGCAGCTGATCTGTGCCCTCCAGTGCTGGTATGCCCTGTGCAAGGGGAATGGTCAGAGTGTCTGCAGAACCCCTGGATATTCCTACGATTGAATTCTAGGCACATGATTGAGGTGGATCTCCAGGACGGCCATGACCTGCAGACACAAGACCTGCAGAGCCTGCTGAAGATTGACACCTCTGAAGTTAGCTGGAAGTGGAAGGTGATTGAGCAGAGGGGAATGGGAGAAAATGAGCATTTTAAAATAGGGCTGTACTGAATATTCATATTCGATTCAGCCCCTAATATATTATTCATATTTGGCCAAATGGTGATTTAAATTTGAATACAAATAGTCTGGGGCTCTACTGTGCTAACTCCTACTGAATTAAGTACTTGATCTCTCATTTCACGTTGCTTCTTATATTATTTCTTATGTTAAAGCTCAGTGCCCATCATTCATATTCGGTATTTGTATTCAGCCAAAAAATAATTTTCATTATTCGTTTTCAGCTGAATAGTAAAATATGCTATTTGGTAGAGCTCTAGTTTATAATTCCTTAGTTTGATAGGGTGGGGAAGAGGAGAGGGGGCTAGAAAATCAGGTCAGTGAACAGAGGAAGGGAGAATAGTAGAATGAGGAGACTTGGGGATCAGGAACTTCAGCTAGTGCATAATGGTTTACTACAGTTTGTTTTGTGTTTTAACTAAAGGGCAACAAGGTAGAGATGAGGGAGAAAGATTGGACATATTTGGATCAGAACAAGATCTATATAGAACTTAATCCATAATACCACAGTAGCATAACAGCTGTTGACAGCTGGTCAGGCCAGATGCATATTCATATTTTCTGTCCCAGGGCCAGGCCTTTGGCAACTTTTTCTGTTCTTGTTCCTGGGTATGTCCCTCTCTGTTCTCGTTGCTGGGGTTGGGTCTCTGATGATCTTTCTGGTGCTTTTTCAGGAGCTGGCTTTCAGGCACTTCTCTCTTTTCCCCCATAGAACGAAGATAAACTACTTCCGTTGTTGGAACTGCAGTTTGATTATATATGTAGAGACAGACAGCAACTTAGATATGTGGTTCTGGATGATAGCCCTGAGATATCTATAAAGGTAAGATCCTTCCATTACATAAAAGCCTAGACAACTCCTCCCTTATATTCTGCTTTAGCCCGTAATGTCATCCTCATTCACACACACAGATCTTATGGCCTCTCTCCTGGAGTCACCATTTCTCACTCTACGTAGAAAATACTTCATCTAACCTCACACGGGCTCTTTGTTGCTCTACTGCTCCAACACATCAACATGGCCACTATCATGATCAGGCCTTAGAACGTAGCACACAAATTGCTGTACTGGGTCAGACTGAAGATCTGTCTACCTCATTATCCTGCTCCCCACAGTGACCAATCCATGTCACAACTGCCTGGCAGAATCCCCCAAATTAGCAAGATACCATTCCACCTACTCCTGGTCATAAGCAGTGACTTTTCCCTGGTCTACCTTTTTCTACTAGCTGCTTGCTTTGACTTCTCCACAGCAGTCCACAGGTGGAAATGGTGAAGAAGAAAACAGTGACTTCAAGAGACAAGTACATAGGATCTCTATGGGAGTGATAGAGTAGATGGCATGGATAGACTGACTGGATAACCCATATGGTCTTTATCTGCATTAAGTTTTCTGTGTTTCTATGTAATCTTTCCCCCATCTAACCATCACCTCATATCTCGCACTTAGCCACCCTCTTTCTTCTCTGATTAATAATGACTTCTGATTGTATCTCATTGCCTGAATGCAATATGTGAACTGCTTTGATTTTACCACAGAAAGGCGGTATATAAATAATCTAATATCTAAATAAAAGTCTAGCTAATTATGTTAATGAAATTGGCATCTACAGATACAAAACATGGAGAGCACAAACTGGAATAGAGCTTGATGCTCCTCAACTAATTGTGCCTCGGATATGAGGACCAAAGACTATGAGAGAAACATACTCCAGATCGATAGAGACTCTAATTCTAATTAACCAGGATAACTATGTTATAATATTGAATAGCGAGGAACTCCTTTCAAAGGAGATAGGGAGGGGGTAGGGGGAGAACAAGACGGGGTTGCAAGAAAGATAGGTTCTTAGACATCCTGAATGTTAAATGCTAGACTTGGCTGTATTATGTTAAATATTTGACTTTTTGATGTTATGCTGTTATACTTCAAGGCATATATAACATAAAAACAAAATATGGAAAAAAAAAAAAGAAATTGGCATCTGAATGGATAATGCAATGAAAAACGTACTCTACGAAACTTAATTTGGTGGAGTTTAAAAATGGCCTTAGTACAATTTTTCTAAAGGAAAAGTGGCATAAGATTAACTGTAAATGTACTATGAAATCTCTTGCCTTTAATGCATCATGGCACAAAAAACGCTTATTATGGTATTAAGATAAAAGTAAAGACATATATATATATGAAGTGTTCAGTCTGTGGGGAAAATGGTATTCAGTAGGCCTGGAGAAGAGCAGATGTGATCCCTCTTAACAAAAGCTGAAGTAAGGAGGAGGGTGGGACCTCTTTTCCTCTCTGTTGAGTAAATTAGTGGAAATGCTTCTCAAACAAAGGTTAGTGAGGTTTCTGTGGGTAAGATTAATGCTAAAAAATGCAGGGTCATCCATTTGGGTTACAAAAGCCTGAAGGAACAGTAGAGTATAGAGGATGAAGTACTGTGTACGATAGAGAGGGACTTATTTTATCATTTATTAATTTAATATACCGCCTCTTTTGCGCACAAGTCGAGGCGGTTTACATATAATTATACAGGTACTTTTACTGTCCTTGATAGGCTAACAATCTAAGTAGTATATTGTATCTGGAGCAATGAAAGGGCTTAGTTGCCAAGAGTCAAACGGAGCTGCAGAGAGAATTGAATCTGGTTCCCCAGGATCTCAACCCACTGCACTAACCTGAGGTTTCTTAGTAGCATAAGGTCAGGGCCTTCAAGGGATATCAATGAATCCCCAAGCCTGCTATGACACCATATATTGGTTTTTTTTAGGGGGGGTGGGGGAATGGCAAATTTACAGCAGAATTTCTCTCTCTCTGCCACAACCTTCCTTCCCCTCCTCCAACATGGCAGTCCTTCAGCCGGCAGCAGCAATCAACACACCCTGCCTCCAGCTGGATCCAGAACCCTCCCTTTGCAGCATCTGGTCCCATTGATTCACTTCTTGGGAGTTGACCAGCATAGGGAAGGCTCTGGGATGGGCAGAAAGCAATGTGTTGTAACGCTGCCACTGCCAACAAAACCAGACTTCAAGGATTGAGGGGAGGGGAGACAGATGCTAAATCCCTGAGGGGAGAGGGTATATATAGGGGGGTTGTATGTGATGATCTTAAAATGGCCAAACAGGTAGAAAAGGTGATGAGAAAAGCCAGATGGCATGCCATAAACATCCATCTTAAACACTAAATAATAAGATCCTACATAATCTAGACAAAACCGAAATCTTATCACTTGACTGATTAACCTCTTTGCTAGAAATGAACAACCACTGATACTTTAATCCTTATGATCTCTTTAGTCGATGACCTAATGTATGTTACAGTCCGAGTTGTTGTTCAGAATCCTTCATGCAATACCATAATGTATTCTTCTTTATCATGTATGTATGCACATGATATATATATATACACCATGATCTATTCCATGTATGTCACGTTCCATGTATGTTACCATGGATGTATGCACCTTAATGCAATACCATTCTCTCTGGGGCCTCTGTCTTTTGGCGACAGATTTCTTTTGATACTGTATAGTATCTTGAATATGTTGGGCTTCCCTCCCTAGGACCCCTTTCTCTATTTTGGGGAATAATAGATGTCTTTGATCCTACAGAGCTTGTTGCAAATACTGTACCCAGTACTGGAAAAGAATCTGGAAAGAATGGAGAGACAAAACAAGGAGCCTGTCAAACTTCAGTGTTTAAAGTGTAAGACAGAATTCAGCGACCTTCAAAGACCTGGCATGAAGAACTTCTACATTGGGGAGAAAAGTTGGAATAATTCAGAACCTGCAGGGAAAGATCATGGTAAGGAAACTATGGATATAGCTCAGGTGCATGAGTACAGGCAGAAAGCCTGAAGTGTAAGGGAGCTTACAACCCAACTATTATTACACTTTATTTCTATAACATTATTATATGTACATAATGCTGCATCCTATATAATAAAAACCAACCTCAACGTTCTGAAGCTGATTCCCTGGCTTCAGTGAAGGATTTGAAGCTTCTGAAGCTCAGGCTCCATCTCTGTAAGCTCCGCCCTTGAGTACTTCCGGGTTCGTCACAAGCAGAAGTGACCAACCACACGAGGTTTCTCGGTTTCAGAATGTTGGAGGTGCATTCTATTAAATAGGATTGGTCAGTTCCTTTCCTATATAATAAAACGCACCTCCAACATTCTGAAGCTGACTGCATGGCTGAGGCATTCCTGCTCTCTGTATCCATCTCCTGAATTGACATCACGTACTTCCGGGTTCGTCACAAGCAGAAGTGACCAATCACACGAGGTTTCTCGGCTTCAGAATGTTGGAGGTGCATTCTATTAAATAGGATTGGTCAGTTCCTTGAAGCACAGCCAGAGCTCAGTGTCCTGCACAGTAACGCTCAGACACCAGAGAGGGAGGGGGGGGGGGGGGGGTCTGACACCAGAGAGAGGGAGGGAGGGGGGGCCTGACACCAGAGGGGGGGGAGGTATCTCTGTCACACACACAATCTCTCTCACTCTCACACACTGTCTCTCACACACTCTATGTCTCACACTGTATCACATTCACTCTCTATATGTCACACAGTCACTCACACACTCTCTTGGTCTCATACACTCAGTCTCACAGAGAGTCTGTGTCTGACACACTCTCTCTCGCACACATTGTATCTGTGTGAAACACACTCTCTCTCTCTCACACACTGTGACTCACATACGCACTTGCACACACTCTCTCACACACTGTGACTCACATACGCACTTGCACACACTCTCATTCACACACACACACTCTCACATACACACTCCGAGGAAAACCTTGCTAGCGCCCATTTCATTTGTGTCAGAAACGGGCCTTTTTTACTAGTAAATACATAAGAGACAGCAATGTAAGGGAGTTTACAACCAACTATAACTACATTTTATTATATAATGCTGCACAAATAAATAAGAGACTACTACAATAAGTCTCCCCTCAGTCAGATCAAACAGCTAAAGGATACAACTCCAAGGGGAGGTGGGAAAGTATGTGAGAATACTTGGCCTGCTGTCCTCAGAGACTACTTGCTAAAGGTAAGTAACTTCGCTTTCTCCAAGGACAAGCAGGCTGTTGTATTCTCATTGATGGGAATCCCTAGCTACCAGGCTCATGGAAAATAACGATGCAACTGGGAGACCAAGCATCCAAATGGCAGATGATGTTTGAATGCTTGCAAGTGCAAAATGAAGCATGTGAGAAAAAAGAACCCAAACCATAGCTAAGTGATGCAAACATCCACAATAGGAGTCACTGGAAAAGAATCTAGGTGACATCGTTAATAAGTAGAAACCCTCTGCTCAGTGTGAAGCGACGGCTAAGAAAGCAAATAGAATGTTAGGAATTATTAGGAATGGAATACAAAAATGAAAATGTTACAATGCCTTTGTTTCACTCCATGGTGCAACCACACCATGAATACTGCGTAAATTTCCTTTATACAAGTTATTGTTTATATTGAGTCCAAATTGTAAATGTCTTTGCTTTTGAGGCACACGTTGTTATTCAGGGATGTTGGTTACAATGCTAGTTGCATAATGTAATCGGAAGTAGCTAATGTGATGTACCTTTTTGTGCTTCATGGTAATTTAGAAAATTTAGATATCTGATCAAATTCTTAATTTACAATTTAGTATAAACTTTGTTAAAGTGTGATTGAGAGTCCCATCAACATATAATGGAAGTGCTGTACGATGAATGACATGTTCTGTGATATTTCCAAAATAGGATTCAACGTGAGTCACAATAAAAAGAATTGCCCACAAATGGGATATGTACAATATAAAATCAAAATTGTCCTTCACATTACTCCTGAACTTTAGTACCGAATAAGTAAGTTTTCAAATACAGTGCACTCCATTTAGTGCACGTCGGATAAGAGAATGCTCTGCTTAACTGCATGCCGTACTTCGGTCCCATTTTTGGCACCATCAATTTCTATGGGGACAAACTTCTTTTTAGCGCACCACTGATAAGTGCAAGATTCGCTTATATGCATGATTCAAGACTGCTCCTCTGCAGGAAAGACTCCGCATAAGCGCGCGCATGGAATATGGAAGCCGATTGGCGCGTGACAACCAAGATTTCAAATTTACCGCCTCTAACAGGCAGATTAGGGGAAAGAATGTTGTTGGAGCATGCACCGGGGTCGTCGTCGCGGCGGTGGAACTGTAAGACTTTAACACTGGCTGAACGAATAGAAGTTCTTAAAAAATTAGAAAACAAAGAAAGTCAAGCATCTATTGTTAAAGAATATGGTGTTAATCCCAGTCAAAGACCAGCTTCTGGAAGACTGGCAAAACAATACAAATCCACAATGGAAACTAAAATGTGCGGGAAAAGCTGAGGAGGTAGAAGATGCTCTTCTTCGGTGGTTTTCTCGAGTCAGGAGCAGACAGTTTTCCTGTCAGTGGTCCACTGCTTATGGAGAAAGCTAACCAGATAGCAGAAAGTCCTGGACTGACTGAATTCAAAGACACTGTTGGATGGTTGGAAAGATGGAAGGAGAGGAACAGCATAAAATTCAACAAACAGCATGGTGAGAAACAAGACGCTGATGACTTTGGTGCTGAAAATTGGGTTGTTTCAGTTCTTCCTACCATCTTGAATGAGTTTGCACCTCGTGACATTTTCAATGCTGACGAAAATGGTCTCTACTGGCGAGCGATTCCTGATGGAACACTTGCGTTCAAACATGCAGAAACTACTGGAGGTAAAACATCGAAGGACCGACTGACTATCCTCCTTTGCTGCAGTATGGATGGGAGTGAGAAGTTGGAACCCCTTGTCATTGGAAAGAGCAAGCATCCCCATTGCTTCAAGAAACTTAAGCGACTTCCTGTGTCATACGAGGCTAACGCAAATTCGTGGATGACTGGGGAAATTTGGAAGCAGTGGCTAAAGAAGTTACCTAGAATGTGGGCACAAAAGCGTCAGATTTTGCTGCTTTGTGATAATTGGGCTGCACACAGGGATGATGTCAGGCTGTCTAACGTCGTGGTGGTCTTCCTGCCACCAAGCACTACCTCTCTGATCCAACCTCTGGATCAGGGCATTTTAGCTAATTTCATACAACATTATCGGGCTCTTGTGCTATGTCGTCTGATGAGCGTTATGGATGACCAGGCTGGGAAGGATAAACGTGCTGTTGAACTGGCTCGTAATCTATCACTGTTGGATTCTCTACATATGCAGAAAGAAGCCTGTAATCATGTTACACAGGCAACCATTGTGAACTGCTACAAGCAGGCAAGCTTTGTTAAGGATGTGGAGAGGGACGAAACAGGTGCAGCTGTTGCGAACACGTCAGATGAAGAGGTTATTGACATCCCAGCTGGTTTTACTGAAGAGGAGTTCCATCGCTACGTAGCTGCTGTTTACGATCTACAAACAGCTGAAGACAGCACTGATGTCGAGATATGCTCCTACACTCAGGCAACAACGGCTGATGATGGAACAGATGAAGAAATGAGCAGCGAGGCACGTGCTGATGAAATGCAACAACCTCCTCCTGTCACTTTTGCAAGAGCGCTGGAGAGTCTCAACACCGTGCGGGCCTATCTGGAGGCCACTGGATGTCAGTGCTATGACAGTTTTTACCATCTGGCAGACGTAGTCTATGGGACTCACAGACCCAAGAGTGTACAGAGGACTATAACTGATTACATCAAGTAAGCCTAATGTCAGTTAACTGAGACTGCATACTGTATGTATAATAAACAGTACTGTACATATGTTTATCAGATGTCAAGCTTCTTTGGGTCACAACAGTGCATGCTCTGGTTAACTGCATACATTTCCTTGGTCCCAGACCCTTGCACTTAAGCGGATTGCACTGTATTTACAAAATAAGAGATTGGAAGTCAAGAGAGAGTACAGTATTTTGCAAAAAGACAAAACCATTAATCTACAAATGACGCGAGTACTACAAACATTGTCAACCAACGTGGACACACAATGTGGTGGCGCAACAAAGCGAGAATTTTGAGATGCCATTCTTCGATAGTTAGGAGACATTGCAAGAGTGCATACCAAAAAAGCCATAGGAGACATGAAGATCATCGGAAAAGCAAGTGTTGGACCAAAAGAACCTCAAGGCAGAGTTGAGACACTCTCACCACTTGTACTTGTGGCACTGCCAAAGAAGTCAACGCCAAGCCATGCACTTTGTCGACACAGATGGAAGATTCTTGTGGCAGGAAATGTGAATGTTTTACCTGGCATTCCAAGTGATCTGGTCGCTGCATTTCAAAAAAAGATATAGTGGAATTAGAAAAGGGACAGAGAAGGGCGATGAAAATGGTAAAGGGGATGGAACGACTTCCCTATGAGGAAAGACTAAAGCGTCTGGGGCTCTTCATTTTGGAGAAAAGACGGCTGAGGGGAGATATGATAGAGGTCTATAAAATGAGTGGAGTGGAAAGGGTAGACGTGAAGCGTCTGTTTACGCTTTCCAAAAATACTAGGACTAGGGGACATGCAATGAATCTACAAAGTAGTAAATTTAAAATGAATTGGAGAAAGGTTTTCTTCACTCAACGTGTAATTCAACTCTGGAATTCGTTGCCAGAAAATGTGGTAAAGGCGGTTAGCTTAGCAGAGTTTAAAAAGGGGTTGGATGGCTTCCTAAAGGAAAAAGTCCATAGACCATTATTAAATTGGACTTGGGGAAAATATTTCTGGGATAAGCAGCATAAAATGTATTGTACTGTTTTAGGATCTTGCCAGGTATTTGTGACCTAGATTGGCCACTGTTGGAAACAGGATGCTGGGCTTGATGGACTTTTGGTCTGTCCCAGTATGGCAATACTTATGTACTTAATTCCATCTTTGACTCAATTTGGGAAAGACTGTTGGCATAGTAAAGCTTTTAGTGTTCTAGCTCCTGAACTCTGGAATAAATTACTCTTAGAATTAAGACAATGTAATACTGTGGTTGCAGTTCAGAAAGGCTTTTAAAGACATATTTGTTTCTGTACCCTGGCTTGCATTTTTATGTAACATGTCCACTTGTGCTCTTTGATCCTAACAGCAGAATCTGCTGGTTGTCCCCTTTTGTAGATTTATCTGTGGGAAACAGCATTCAGGATTATTGCTACCTCTCGATATTAGACTAATTGGGTTTCTGCCAGGTACTTGTGACCTGGCTTGGCCACTGTTGGAAGCAGGATACTGGGCTAAATAGACCACTAGTCTGACCCAGTATGGATATTCTTATGTTCTTACGACTGGAGCCATTCCTTACAAAAATTCAAACAAACGTTCCTGTTTGGGTCTCTTGCCCTTTCCCACAGGGTGAATTTTGGAGGAGGAAGAGCTAGTCTGGCTTTCTAGTATGGGGAACTGTATCTCTAATATCCTTTTCAACCTCCCTTCTCATCTACATAAACTTGTATGTATACTGTAGCTTGCTCTCTCTAGATTTTGATTATCTCTGTAAATCACAAAGGGGCCCTTTACAGAGCAGCAGTAAACCCAACGCGATCTTGCTGTTCGCTCTTCCAGGACTACCGCTGGCCCAATGCAGCCACTGCTGGAAATGGCTTGTGTGGCGCTAACACGGCAGTAATCAGGCATTGCCACGTGCTGTCCGGTTACCACCGGGTTAGCACAGGAGCCCTTATTGCCACCTTGATGGGTGAGGGTGAGGGCTCCCCGTCCCATGGCCATGCGGTAAGCATTCTCTTACCTCATGGCCATGTGTGCCTGGGGTCTTTTTACCTGCTGTGGTAAAAAGGGCCCTGGCATGTGGGAAAAACAGCCCCCAACGCTAGCATAGGTCCCTTGGTAAAAGGACCCCGCAGTTATGTGATGTATAAAGATAAATCCATAGCTTTGGCCTACTTAGGGTGACATGTCAAGAGTTTAAAGGAAATGTTCTTAATCTGTTAAATGAAAACACAAGCTTAAACTGCTGCTCCTCAGTATAATTTACAAGACACTGTATGAATATTTTCCAGTTGTGGGTGTCCATACATTTTCCAGCATCTGTCCATCCTGTGCCAGTGACCATGTGGTGCTGCTGCCACCAGAGATCAAGCCGGAAGAGCAACGTTCCAGCACACCTGTACCATCTGCAGAGTCTCTACAGAATCTCAGAAGTATTTCCCTCCCAGAACTAGAGGCATCTGGAAGTCCTTCGGTCAGTGCCCTATCCTTTCCCACCTGCCCACTTGATCTTGCACTGCTCTGCACTACTAATCCCTCCCCTTCCCTCTGCTTGTGTCTCTTGGTAGCCTTCCAAGATTTCAGAGGTACTAACCTAGAATTCAGGTGCGAAGAACTGCAATGAGCAGCTTATGACTTCCTTTCCTTACCACTGGGCTACTAATTCTTTTTCACATAGGAGGGGAGGAGTGGGTTATTATGGTATTGTGGACTAATAAAGTGGAAATCAGGAGAGAAGTATGTAATGGGAAGATGATGCACGATTATGGAGGGTAGGATTGTGGGAACTCCTATAACACTGGTTGGGTTATGTGCAGGGACATTTTTTTGATGGGGGGGGGGGAGAAGGAATGCTGTTGGACTTCATATACCGCCTTTCTTAGGTTTTTGCAACTACATTCAAAGCAGTTTACATATATTAAGGTACTTATTTTGTACCAGGGGCAAGGGAGGGTTAAGTGCCTTGCCCAGAGTCACAAGGAGCTGCAGTTCCCCAGGATCAAAGTCCACTCACTAACCACTAGCTACTAGGAAATTCCATACTCCCTGTCCTGCAAATGAAATGTATAATTAATTTCTTGTTTGTATTACATGTTAGGCTTTACAAACCAGAGTTCAGTATAAATATAAATATAGTCTATCCATCTTAAACCTTTTGCTTTCAGAGTCAGGATCTGCTGAGCAGAAGAGCTGGCACCATCCTTGCAGACCTTGGGGGAGAGACTTCTGAGTTTGATGGACCGGGCACAGTCTGCACAAAAGAGAAAAGTAAATTATGCCTGGAAGGAAAGGAGGAGGCTTTGTTGGATAGCAGTAACAGCTTTGCAGGTCATGAGAACACAGGTCCTTCCAGTTCGTCCAGCGCTGATCTGTACTGCACCAGAAGTCATGGAGAAAACAGCCCCCACTCCTCTTCCCTCAGCAGGACCGACACCAGTGGGGGAAGCTTGATGGGAAGTTATCAGTACGGAAGCCCTCCCCAGAGGTCAGCTATGCCCCTTCCCACCCAGGAGCAAGAACCTGAAGAAATATGGCAGTTGAGCCTTCGTGAGTATCACGTCCCTTCTTAGTACAATAAATTTACACGGGATATATACTGCCTGCCTACAGAATTGTGTATGACAGCACCACATCCTACAGTCTCCTTTCTGAGCACTGCACCACACTCCCATTTACACTCCTGGCCCTAAGCACAGCACAATGACTGTATACACCCCTTCCCGTGCACTCCGCTCCATGGATAAATCCTTCTTATCTGTTCCCTTCTCCACTACTGCCAACTCCAGACTTCGCGCCTTCTGTCTCGCTGCACCCTACGCCTGGAATAAACTTCCTGAGCCCCTACGTCTTGCCCCATCCTTGGCCACCTTTAAATCTAGACTGAAAACCCACCTCTTTGACATTGCTTTTGACTCGTAACCACTTGTAACCACTCGCCTCCACCTACCCCCTCCTCTCTTCCTTCCCGTTCACATTAATTGATTTGATTTGCTTACTTTATTTATTTTTTGTCTATTAGATTGTAAGCTCTTTGAGCAGGGACTGTCTTTCTTCTATGTTTGTACAGCGCTGCGTATGCCTTGTAGCGCTATAGAAATGCTAAATAGTAGTAGTAGTAGTAGTGTATAATTTATTTTTATTTTATTTTTGTTACATTTGTACCCCGCGCTTTCCCACTCATGGCAGCAGTCACATGTCTTTCCTTTGCAGTCCCAGCAGTCTTGCTTGTTGAGTTTTAGCAGGTAAAGAGGTTCATGATCCTTCATCCTTCCTTTCTCAGCCATGAATTTTATGCTGCGGATGGAGGATTTTCGCCAGGTGGATCATCGGCTCAAGCTCTTCTTGGACATGGAGGTCTTCAAGGAAAACATGGAAGAGTTTCAATGCTACATGAAGGTAAAACATTTTCTAATGATGCTTTCTCTGTCTCCCTTTTGCATCTACTCACATACGTGTCTCCATTTCCTGCTTCCAAGACACACCTTTTGACCAATCTCTGATCTACATCCAGTGCAGCCTTGCTCTTCCTGCTAAAGGAGAGCACAGAGCCAGAATTACTCTCTTCTTATCCATAGCTTACTTCAGTTTGTCTTCCTTTTCAAATACTTTTACCTTCCTCAAAGTATTCTTCTCTTTCAGTCACTAATATAAAATTCTTAGCAGATCATTCTAGAAGGCTTGCACAGCTTTTATACATGCAAATAGCAGCATATGGATTTTGAAAAATTGCAGGGAGACATTAGGAAACTGGAAGACTGGGGCATCCAAGTGGCACATAAAATTTAATGTGGACAAATGCAAAGTGATGCACATTGGGAAGAATAATCCAAATCATAGTTACCTGCAGTTCATAAGTACATAAGTATTGCCATACTGGGACAGACCAAAGGTCCATCAAGCCCAGCATCCTGTTTCCCAACAGTGGCCAATCCAGGTCACAAATACCTGGCAAGATACCAAAAAAGTACAAAACATTTTATATTGCTTATCCCAGAAATAGTGAATTTTCCCCTAGTCCATTTAATAATGATCTATGGACGTTTCCTTTAGGAAGCTGTCCAAACCTTTTTTTAAACTCTGCTAAGCTAACCGCCTTTACCACATTCTCTGGCAACGAATTCCAGAGTTTAATTACACGTTGAGTGAAGAAAAATTTCCCCGATTTCGTTTTAAATTTACTACATTGTAGCTTCATCGCATGCCCTCTAGTCCTAGTATTTTTGGAAAACGTAAACAGACGCTTCCATATCATCAAGCTGATCAATCCATAGACTGGTGGGTTGTGTCCATCTACCAGCAGGTGGAGATAGAGAGCAAACTTTTGCCTCCCTATATGTGGTCATGTGCTGCCGGAAACTCCTCAGTATGTTCTCTATCTCAGCAGGTGGTGGTCACACACAGCAGCAGCTCTGGCTAGGCCTCCAAGCCTAATTTTTAGGTTTTGTTGAGTGCCTGGGGTTGAGGGCTCTTTTGAGCAAGTGCAAACCTGGTGGTGCCAGGTCCCTCCTTTTCTCCCCCCTCCCGCTGGCTCCGTTTAAAAAAAAAAAAAAAAATTTTGAACGTCCTTAAAGGCGTTTATTTCGACGTTTATTTAAGCGTCTATTGCAGCTACTCACTGGGACACCAGGTCGTTACAACTCGGAGCGGACAGCAGGTAATTTTTACCTTTTTATAGCGGGCAGGGGGTTCCCCGATTCTTCTCCTCGTGGCATATGGCGTCGGAGGGCGAGGGCGCAAAGGGTCGCTCCCCGGGTCGCTTGAGCGCTTCTAGAGGGGATGCGGGGGTCTTAAAGCCTGATTCGCCCTTGTTGGGTGACAGTTTCGTGACCGATGAATGTCCCGGTCCTTCCTCCAGCGTGGCGGTTTTTCCCACCATAAACGCCCATCCCCCGCTCCTCGCCTCCGCCATCTTGGCCGGCCACGCGGCTCGGACGGCTTCTTCTTGGGCCGCCCTTGAGGTTGGAGACATTAATGCCATGAACGCCCTTAATTTGGGCGACGGCACAGAAGCGGCTAAAGTTAAGAGCCGTTCTTCCCGCGCGGCTCCTTCGCGGAGTTTCGCGCCGGACGCCATTTTGGATGCGCAGCATGTCTCTCCCCCGCTATTGCGAGCGCCGGTTGAGAGTGCGTCTAGGGCTGTTGCCCAGGCTGCGGAAGTGCACAGTCTGGGGGGTTTCTCCCCCGAGTTTGTTTTGCTGCTGCATCAGGCCTTCCTCATGCACAACGCTGCCCCTGCTCCCTCGTCTGGTAAAGAGGTTGAGGTTCCCAGAGGTAAACGCCCTCGGGTTGATTCCCAGGCCTTGGAGGAATTTGTCTCCTCCGATGTAGATGAGGGCAGTGTGTCTGAGGTCTCCCAACGGTCCTTTGCGGATTCCTTGGAGGAGACGGATCCCCGCTCGGATGGAGCGGATGACCCCTCTGCAGCGCGGCTTTTTAGCCCAGAGGATTTGCCCAGCCTGTTGTTACAGGCCATGGACACTTTGAAGATTTCCTCTCCGGAGGACGTCTCTCCCTCAGCCCCTGTTGGCTCTGCCATTATGCTGGGGACGAAGCGCCCGCCTAGAACCTTCCACGTGCATGATGTCATGCACACCTTAATTTCGGCTCAATGGGATGCCCCAGAAGCGAGCCTTAAAGTGGCTAGGGCTATGTCCCGCCTCTATCCTTTGGCTGTGAGTGAACGTGAGGCCTATCTGTGGCCTACCGTGGACTCTTTAATCACTGCGGTGACTAAGAAAACGGCATTGCCGGTGGAAGGTGGCACGGCCCTAAAGGACGCCCAAGACAGAAGATTGGAGGCGGCCTTAAGGTCGTCCTTTGAGGCGGCTGCTTTATGTTTGCAGGCCTCAGTTTGCGGCTCCTATGTGGCCAGGGCGTGCCTGACTATGGTGCAGCGGGCTTCTCCCTCGGATCATTCCTTGAGGGCTGATTGGCCGGCCCTGGAATCGGGCTTAGCCTATTTGGCAGACTTGCTGTATGATGTCTTGAGGGCCTCAGCGAAAGGCATGGCTCAGACAATCTCTGCGCGGCGGTGGCTTTGGCTGAAACATTGGTCTGCTGACCACGCCTCTAAATCCCGCCTGGCTAGGTTGCCTTTTAAAGGCAAGCTGCTCTTTGGGGTCGAGCTGGACAAAATCGTGACCGATCTCGGCACGTCCAAGGGCAAGAAATTACCAGAGGTCAGGGCTCGGGCTAGTACTCGTCCCGGTACCTCCAGAGGACGGTTGCAGGAAGCCCGTCGGTACCGCCCGGCAAGTCGGGTTCCTCTGCCCCCTCTTCCTTCAAGAGGAATTTCTCCCCCAAGCAGCATTCCTTTCGCAGAGACCGCCGTCCCGGAGGTGCTCCCTCCGGTCCTCCCCCAGGGTCTCGTACCCAATGACGGGGTCTTGGTCCACGCCCCAGTGCAGATTGGAGGACGGCTGTCCTCGTTTCTGGGCGAGTGGACCGCAATAACTTCAGACGCGTGGGTGCTGGAAGTCATCAGAGACGGCTACAAGCTAGAGTTCTGCCGGCCCTTAAAAGACGGGTTTGTACTCTCTCCCTGCAAGTCTCCGGTCAAAGCTGTGGCAGTGCAGCAGACCTTGGACAATCTGATCCGCCTGGGCGCGGTCGTTCCGGTGCCAGAAAGTCAGCTTGGCAAGGGACGTTACTCCATTTACTTTGTGGTACCAAAGAAAGGAGGTTCTGTCCGGCCTATCCTCGACCTCAAAGGGGTCAATCGGGCCTTGAAAGTGCGGCACTTTCGCATGGAGACTCTCCGCTCTGTTATAGCGGCAGTGAAGGCAGGAGAGTTCCTGGCATCCTTGGACATCAAGGAAGCGTACCTGCATATTCCCATCTGGCCTCCTCATCAACGCTTTCTGCGTTTTGCAGTCCTGGGACGACACTTCCAGTTCAGAGCCCTCCCTTTCGGGTTGGCTACTGCTCCGCGGACCTTTTCCAAAGTAATGGTGGTCATCGCGGCCTTCCTACGAAAGGAAGGGGTACAAGTCCATCCTTATCTAGACGACTGGTTGGTCCGAGCCCCCTCTTATACAGAGTGCGGCAAAGCTGTGGACCGGGTAGTTGCTCTTTTGAGCTCCCTGGGATGGATCATCAACTGGGAGAAGAGCCAGCTGCGCCCGACTCAGTCCCTGGAGTACCTGGGAGTTCGATTCGACACCCAAGTGGGCAGAGTGTTCCTGCCAGACAATCGGATTGTCAAATTTCAGGCTCAGGTGGACCAGTTCCTAGTAGCCTCTCCCCTTCGGGCTTGGGACTATGTGCAGCTGTTGGGCTCTATGACGGCCACGATGGAAGTTGTGCCCTGGGCCAGGGCTCATATGAGACCACTTCAACACTCTTTGCCGCAGCGCTGGACTCCGATGTCGGAGGATTATACTGTGCGCCTTCCCTTGGACCCAGCAGTGCGCAAGGCGCTGAGCTGGTGGATGCAGACAGACAAGTTGTCTGAGGGAATGCCTCTGGTGACCCCAGAGTGGATTGTCGTCACGGCGGACGCCTCGTTGTCGGGCTGGGGAGCCCACTGCTTGGGAAGGACAGCGCAGGGGCTCTGGTCTCCTGCAGAGGCAAAGTGGTCTATCAACCTCCTGGAACTCAGAGCCATTCGGTTGGCGCTTTTGGAGTTCATCCCGGTACTGTTGTTGAAGCCTGTACGGGTCCTGTCGGACAATGCCACGGCTGTGGCCTATGTCAACCGCCAGGGAGGTACCAAGAGCGCCCCTCTAGCCAAGGAGGCTATGAATCTTTGCCAGTGGGCGGAAGCGAACCTGGAGCAGCTTTCAGCGGCCCACATTGCCGGAGTCATGAATGTCAAGGCGGACTTTCTCAGTCGCCATACCTTGGAGCCCGGAGAGTGGCAGCTATCTGCTCAGGCGTTCTTGGACATCACGAAGCGCTGGGGCCAGCCGAGCCTGGATCTGATGGCGTCATCGGCCAATTGCCAAGTGCCGCGCTTTTTCAGCAGAGGACGGGACCCTCGATCCCTGGGAGTAGATGCTCTTCTCCAACAGTGGCCGACACAAGAGCTTCTCTATGTGTTCCCGCCCTGGCCCATGTTGGGCAGGGTGCTAGACCGGGTGGCAAAGCATCCCGGCAGGGTAATCCTGGTGGGCCCGGATTGGCCCAGACGTCCCTGGTATGCGGACTTGATCAGGCTCTCAGTCGACGATCCTCTGCGGCTGCCAGTGGAGCAGGGCCTGTTACATCAGGGTCCCGTGGTGATGGAGGATCCCTCCCCCTTTGGTCTTACGGCCTGGCTATTGAGCGGCAGCGTCTGAGGAAGAAGGGCTTCTCAGACAAGGTCATCGCCACTATGCTGAGAGTGAGGAAGCGCTCTACTTCTACTGCTTACGCCAGGGTTTGGCGTATCTTTGCAGCGTGGTGTGAAGCAGGCTCACTTTCTCCCTTCACTGCTCCAAATTTCTTCAGTGTTGGCGTTCCTGCAAGAAGGTCTGGAGAAAGGCCTGTCGCTCAGTTCCCTGAAAGTCCAGGTAGCGGCTCTGGCTTGCTTCAGGGGCCGCCTGAAGGGTGCTTCCCTGGCTTCGCAGCCAGATGTGGTGCGCTTTCTCAAGGGAGTTAATCACCTGCGCCCTCCTCTGCACTCAGTGGTGCCTGCGTGGAATCTCAACCTGGTACTAAGAGCATTGCAGAAGCCGCCTTTTGAACCCTTGTCGAGGGCATCTCTGAAAGACCAGACGTTGAAAGCAGTCTTTTTGGTGGCTATCACTTCAGCCAGAAGAGTTTCCGAGCTCCAGGCGCTCTCATGTCGAGAGCCTTTTCTGCAGTTCACTGAGGCAGGAGTGACTATTCGCACAGTGCCTTCCTTCCTGCCCAAGATTGTTTCTCGCTTCCATGTGAATCAGCAGCTCTGTCTCCCTTCCTTTCATAGGGAGGACTACCCAGAGGAGTACTCTGCTCTTAAATATCTGGATGTGAGACGAGTCATCATCAGATACTTGGAAGTGACCAATGATTTCCGGAAATCGGATCATCTGTTTGTCCTGTTTGCAGGTCCTCGTAAGGGTCTGCAGGCTGCTAAGCCTACAGTGGCAAGATGGGTCAAGGAAGCCATTGCAGCGGCTTATGTGGCCGCGGGGAAGGTGCCGCCTATCCAGCTGAAGGCTCACTCCACGAGAGCTCAGGCGGCCTCGATGGCAGAGGTCGGATCCGTCTCCTTGGAAGAGATATGCAAGGCGGCAACTTGGGCTTCGGCTCATACATTCTCCAAGCATTACCGTTTGACTGTGGCTGCACGGGCGGAGGCCCGGTTTGGAGCTTCAGTGTTGAGGTCAGGGATTTCAATGTCCCGCCCTGGGTGAGTACTGCTTCGGTACATCCCACCAGTCTATGGATTGATCAGCTTGATGATATGGAAGGTAAAATTATGTATAATCATACCTGATAATTTTCTTTCCATTAATCATAGCTGATCAATCCATAGCCCCTCCCAGATATCTGTACTGTTTTTATTCTGGTTGCATTTCAGGTTCAAGTTTAGTCTTCAGTTACTTCAGAAAGACTTCGTGTTCAAGTTTTTTCACTTGGATTCTTCAAGAGTTAAGACGAGTTTGTGTTACAGTGAGCTGCTGCATTCCTCTCCCCTCCGTTTTACGGGGCTGGATTGAGACTTAAAATTCTGCCGGCACTCCCTCCCGCTTCGTGCGGCTGTAGGGCAGCTTTGTACCCCTCCCGCTTCGGCGGTGTTAGGGTCAGTCAGCTCCTCCCGCGGTTGCGGTTGCAGGATAAGCCAGATCCCTCCGCATCGGCGGGTGTGGTGTCCCTCCCCCGCTCCGCGGGGATGAGCTGGACGGATTCCCCTCCCCCACTTGTGTGGGGATGAGCTGGGTTAATTCCCCTCCCCCGTTTCGGCGGTGGTGAGCTGGGCAGAGTGTCCCTTTGTGGGTGTAATTCTCTAAGTGCTGAGTCCTGCGGATGGAGCTTTGATATCGACATACTGAGGAGTTTCCGGCAGCACATGACCACATATAGGGAGGCAAAAGTTTGCTCTCTATCTCCACCTGCTGGTAGATGGACACAACCCACCAGTCTATGGATTGATCAGCTATGATTAATGGAAAGAAAATTATCAGGTATGATTATACATAATTTTACCTTCACATCTACCCGTTCAACTCCACTCATTATTTTATAGACCTCTATCAGATCTCCCCTCAGCCGCCTTTCTCCAAGCTGAAGAGCCCTAGACGCTTTAGATTTTCTTCATAGGGTCCACCTTGGGAGTCAGCACCCAAGAAATTGATCTAGGTGTCATTGTAGACGTGCTGAAATCTTCTGCCCAGTGTGCAGCAACGGCCAAAAAAGCAAACAGGATGTTAGGAATTATTAGGAACAGGACAGGCGGTAAATAAGACCAAGAATACTATAATGCCTCTGTTCGCTCCATGGTGCAACCTCACCTTGAGTATTATGTTCGCTTCTGATCGCCGTATCTCAAAAAAGATATAGTGGAATTGGAAAAGATTCAAAGAAAAGTAATGAAAATGATAAATGATGAGGAAAGACTAAGGAGATTAAGGCTCTTCAGCTTGGAAAAGAGATGGATTGGGGGGGGGGGGGGGTATATGATTGAGGTTTACAAAATCCTGAGTGGTGTAGAAGTGAATCAATTTTGAAATGGTAAAAAAAAAAAAAAAAAAAGTATGACAACTAGGGACAAAATGAAGTTACATGGAAATACTTTTAAAACAAATAGGAGGAAATATGTTTTCACTCAATGAATAGTTAAGCTCTAGAACTCTTTGCTGGAGGATGTGGTAACAGCGGTTAGCGTATCTGGGTTTAAAAAAGGTTTGGACAAGTTCCTGGAGGAAACGTCCATAGTCTCCTATTGAGATAGACACAGGGAAGCCACTGCTTGACCCAGGATTGCTAGCATGGAATGTTGCTACTGTTTGGATTTTGGTCAGGTACTTGTGATCTGTATAACAGGACACTGGGCTAGATGGACCATTGGTCTGACCCAGTAAGGCTATTCTTTTGTGTAAATAGCCAACATGTCTAAACAGCTCAGTCCATGATTTTAGTCTCTGCTATATGGATGCCGGGCTTTTGGGCACACAAATGGTGGTGTATAAAAGTCCTTTCTGTACTTCTTCCCCCACCCTCCTTCTGCACTGACCTCCAGTGCAAGGTGCAGGTCCTTAGAGCAAAAGGGAGATCATAGCTGCCCAGGTGATGCCTGTAGGGGGATGAAACGGGCCCTCGACTGTGCCCCATAAGGGGTCTGTTCCGTCCTCCCTACAAGCACCGCCTGGAGCGGTTATCTCCCATCCTCTCCAAGGACATGCATCTTGCACTGAAAGCCAGTGTGGCACCTGCAGATATGCCAGCCCAGCACCTTGCACCAGAGGTCAGTTGGGGGAGGGAGGGGGGAGGAAGTACAGAGGACTTTTTTAAATGTGCGTATTTCCAATTTTGCAATGGCATTTATATCTGCTTTGAAGCAGGCATGTCAGCTAACTGCGCATTAGAACTGGAAGGCATGAAAAGATATAAAGGCAGCAACCATGCCAGCCGGAAGGAGCAGCAGCCTGCAGGGATCAGAGAATGACACTATTGTTGCTAAATCTGCCTTCATGGATCAGAGTTTCTAAGTTTGTTTGGTTTTTTTGTTTTGTTTTTTTTATATTTGATATACTGTCTATTAGTAAATACCATCTAAGCAGTTTACAGTAAAATAGATAAAAGGCAAAAAAGAACTACAGTGTTGCAACAGGAAGGAATCTGGCTATTGTGCACATGCGAAGGTCCCCCCTGCACCAAACCAGTGTCAAGCGTTGAATTGACAGGGGATCAGTCAGGATCACGTTTTCAGAAGAAATGAATGTGCAGGTCACTTTTAAATCGGGAAATGGACAATTCTGTGCAAAGGCCTAATGAGAGGTTAT
Source organism: Microcaecilia unicolor (assembly GCF_901765095.1). Lineage (NCBI taxonomy): Eukaryota > Metazoa > Chordata > Amphibia > Gymnophiona > Siphonopidae > Microcaecilia > Microcaecilia unicolor. Next base: position 389,895 of record NW_021962925.1, on the reverse strand, counting down.
TCCACAAGGACGAAACCACCACCAAAAAGATGGAGGAACATATATTCTCAAAGCACATAAGCACCACCAAACTGGGAAAAGATCAAGGGTTCATCAAGCCCAGCATCCTGTCTCCGACAGCGGCCAATCCAGGCTTCAAGAACCCGGCAAAACCCGGGAAAAAAAAACTTAATAATGTTCAATGGACTTTTCCCTCAGGAATCTGTCCAAATCCCCTTTAAATTCCATAAGGCCAACTGCAAATTTAGTGAAAGGACAGAATTACCAACAGAGCTTGTTGGAAGGAACGAAAGGATCTTGATGGAGTGTAGGGTACAAGGAATTGGTAAAGGAATTAAAGGTGTTTCTGAAGAGTGAATTTTATGGACAAGCATCAGTATTTTAAAAAGAATCCTTGCCAATATTAGTAGCCCATGTTCCTGCCTTAGGGAGTAACATGATCACGATGAGTAGAACCAAGGAGCAATTTAACAACAGTGTCATGAACAAGTTGTAAACGTTTACCCTTTAGTCAAAGACTTGAGAAAATTGAGTTGCAATAATCCATGCTCTCTAAGATAGTAGAAAGGTCTGAGTGGTTTCTATGAAATTTGGTTTGATATGGATGGAAGACATTAGTGGCTTCCAGAAAATCCGGAAGTTGCTCAGAGACAGTTCTCTCGGTAAGTCTGGATAAAAATGTGAGATTTGGTATGGGATGATAATTTGTTAAGTCCTAGGAACTCTTCTTCAGGTCCTTTGTTCTTGGACAGAGGTGAACTATCTTCCAAGCATCTGGAACTGTGCTGGATTCAACAATCATGCAATGGAAATAAGGGAGGAAGGTTGTCTCAAATGTTTTAAGTAAGATAGATGGGATAGGGTTGTAAAGGGCTGTAGTGAGATGAATTGAACTGAGAGCCTTCCACACTTCTGCAAGGATGGGAGTACGAAGTATTGTTCGTTGACTTACAAGAGAGTTCACCCCAATCCATCCAGGGCCTCCGCTCCAGGTGTCGAATGCCAAAACATTTTCTCTCTATAGTTTGTATTTTCTTTCTGCTATTACCAATGGCTCCAGTACAATTTCTCTTCTTGGTACTGCCCCTTTCCAATCTCTTTCTCCATCTGAAACCACTGTATACCTCAAACACATTGCCCACCTTCTGCTTTCATCATTTCACCATCCCTTTTGTCTTCTCCCTTCTTCTCAGCTGTCAACCATGTCCATTCTGTCTGAGTACATCTCGTCTTCGTTGCTATCATCATACCTCTCCTTAAAATATGCCGTAATCACACCACTCCTTAAAAAAACCTTCATTGGACACTACCTGTCCTTCCAACTATCGCCCCATCTCCCTCCTCCGTTTCCTATCCAAGATACTTGAACATGCTGTTCACCGCCATTATCTTGACTCTTTCATCTCAAGCTATTTATTTATTTATTTGTTACATTTATATCCCACATTTTCCCACCTATTTATAGGCTCAATGTGGCTTGCATAGTACCGGAGAGGCGTTACAGACTCCAGTGTAAACAAATACAAAGTGATGTTGTGGTAAGATAAAGTTCATGTGGCACAGCCACACTAGAGAATCGTACAGCGGAAGAGTTGTGTTATGTCCGTTACGTTCTTTAGTTTTGTTGTGTTGCAAAGATCAGGCATTTATGTTGGATCAGTAGGGTATGCATTTTTAAACAGGTTATTCTTGATCCACTTCAGTCTGGCTTTCGCCCTCTTCTGTTCCTGGCCAGATGCAAAGGTCTCTATTCTATCCTCATCCTTATCTATCTACTGCTTTTGACACGGTTGATCACCACCTACTCCTTGATACGCTGTCCTCACTTAGATTTCAGGGCTCTGTTCTTTCCTGGTTTTCTTATCTCTCCCATCGTACTCTTAGTTTATACTCCTGTGGATCCTCCTCCACTTCTATCCCACTGTCAGTTGGTGTACCTCAGGGATCTGTCCTGGGGCCTTTTCTTTTCGCCATCTATACTTCTCTTGGTACTCTAATCTCATCCCATGGTTTTCAGTGTCACCTTTTTGCTGATGACTCCCAGATCTACCTCTCCACACCAGAAATCTCAGCAGAAATCCAGGCCAAAGTATCAGCCTACCTGTCTGACATTGCTGCCTGGATGTCTCACTGCCATCTGAAACTAAACATGACCAAGACTGAGCTTCTTATCTTTCTGCTACCTCATTTGCTTATTTCCGATCTGAGGAAGAAGGGCAACCTTCGAAAGCTAATCAAAAAATGTATAAGTTATGTCCAATAAAAAAGGTATCATCTTATTTTCTTTTCCATGTTTTATTTTGTTTGATTTCTATTGATATCTTTCCCCCTAAACCCACCTCTTCTCTTTCTCCATTCTCTATCTCTGTGGATAACACTCTTATCAGCTCATAACCTTGGGGTCATCTTTGACTCCTCTCTCTTTCTCTGCACATATTCAACAGACTGCTAAAACCTGTCGTTTCTTTCTCTATAATATCACCAGAATTTGTCCCTTCCTTTCTGAGTACACTACCAAAACCCTTGTCCGCACTATTATCACCTCTTGCTTAGACTACTGCAGCTTGCTTTTCACAGGTCTCCCACTAAGCCATCTCTCTCCTCTTCAATCTATTCAAACCTCTGCTGCACAACTTGTATTCCACCATTGTCACTATGCTGATATTAGCCCTCTCCTCAAGTCACTTCATTGGCTCCCTATCCATTTCCACATACAGTTCAAACTCCTCTTATCTTACAAGTGCATTCACTCTGCAGCTCCTCAGTACCTCTGCACTCTTCTCTCCCTACACTCCTCTCTGGGAACTCGGTTCATTGAGTAAATCTCTCTTATCTGTACCCTTCTCTTCCATTGTCAACTCCAGACGTCGCTCCTTTTATCTTGCTGCACCATATACCTGGAATAGACTTCCTGAATCAGTACGTCAAACTCTATCTCTGGCCATCTACAGATCTAGGCTAAAAGCCCACCTGTTTGAGACTGCTTTTAACTCGTAACTCTTATTCATTTATTTGATACCCATGTCTGTTTTATCATTCCCACCTTAAGTAGTTCCCTTATCCCTTATTTGTCCTGTTTGTCTGTCCTAATTAGATTGTAAGCTCTGTCGAGCAGGGACTGTCTCTTCATGTTCAAGTATACAGCGCTGTGTACGTCTAGTAGCGCTATAGAACTGATTAGTAGTAGTAGAGTTAAGGACTGAGGAGTTATTCCATCACTATGTGCAAGAAAAACTTGTATGGGGGCTGTTGCTTAATGTCCTATTGTAAGAGTTGAGACAGAGAATTGCATATCAACAATGTTCTGTCTAAAATAGTCTGCCAGTTCCTGACTTTAGAGTTGTCATGATCTGGTAAGTGTTAAAAATGTTATGAGGTTTAGCTGTATTTAGCGCTAGTTGAATTTGCCGTAAATAGTAAAAAAAGCAGAGAAGGATGAAACAACTGTTCGCTTGGACCAGAATCTCTGGAAGAATTGGGGGAAAGGTTATTGAAGCCAGCTAGGAAGAGAGGAAACAGGGATGCTGGATGGGGCAACAGTGCTAGTGTGGGGGAAGGTAAGGTGAAAGAGGAATCAGGAAGGGGATTGGGCAAGACTTAATACCACTTCCACCATACTGTGCTCAGTATACAGTAGATGAGGTTTCACTCCAGTAGCAGCAACTATGGGAAGAGAGCAGTTGGAGTAAACTGTGCCCCCCCCCCCCCCCCCCCCCCCCCGCCATCCACCCAGAACATAAGCTTTTGAAGCACTTGCTCTCCTATCATGAAGAAACCTTTTCTGTAGAAATTCCAGTGGATCTTAACTAGGTATTTACTAAACATTACTAACAGATTAATATACTTTAAGAACATAAGTGTTGCCATACTAGGACAGACCAAAGGGGTCCATCAAGCCCAGTATCTGTTTTCCAAGAGTGGCCAATCCAAGTCACAAGTACCTGCACAAGATCTCAAGATAGTAAAACAGATTTTATGCAGCTTATCCTAGAAAGAGTGGATTTTCTTAAGTCCATCTTAATAATGGCTTATAAACTTTTCTTTTGGGAAATTATCCAAACTTTTAAAACCCTGCTACACTAACTGCTTTTACCACATTTTCTGGCAACAAATTCCAGCATTTAATTACATATCGAATGATGAAATATGTTCTCTGGTTTGTATTAAATTTACTACTTAGCAGCTTAAGAACATGAGCGTTGCCATACTGGGACAGACTGAAGGACCATCAAGCCCAGCATCCTGTTTCCAGAAGTAGCCAATCCAGGTGACAAGTACCTGGCAAGATCTCAAGATAGTAAAACATATTTTATGCAGCTTACCTTAGAAATAAGCAGTGGATTTTCCTTAAGTCCGTCTTAATAATGGCTTATGGACTTTTCTTTTAGGAAGTTTATCCAAACCTTTTTAACCCCGCTAAGCTAACTGCTTTTAACACATTCTCTTGGCAATGAATTCCAGATTTTAATTACACATTGAATGAAGAAATACTTTCTCCGATTTTGTTTTAAATGTATTACTTAGTAGCTTAATTGCATTCCCCCTAGTCCTAGTATTTTTGGAAAGAGTAAATAAGCTATTCACTTCTGCCTGTTCCACTCCACTCCTTATTTTATAGACTTCAATCATATCTCCCCTCAACCGTTCCTTTTCCAAGCTGAAGAGCCCTAACCGCTCTAACCTTTCCTCATAGGGAGGCCGTTATTGAATAGCACCCTCTGAAATTAATGAGACTTATTGGCTCACAACATTCAATATAAGTAAAATATAGTTGAAAGCCTTTTAATGTGGTTTAAATATTATATTGAAACAAATTCAATCCTTCAAATTGCCACCCTTTCGTAATACTGTGTGGGCATCCGTTCACTGTTGCTAGGGGATTTTAGAAATGGAAAATATACAACATAAAAACATTTTCCACTGTATGTGTCTGAGATTTATGGTTATAAGTTTTCAGTGTTGTTAGCTGAAGGTAAACAAGACATAAATCTCCAAAATCGATCCTTGCAATGCAGGTGGGGGAAGTAGGTCGCACATTATACTACAAGGGTGTCTGATAGTGTGATCCTTTATAAATACAGCCAGACCATGTGGGTTAAAAGCAAATGCTTACAGAAACTTGTTCCTCTCAGACTGTTAGCTCAGGAGTATACATAAAGTAGCTTTGAGTTCAGTAGCGAGCAAAAATAGAGAATCTAGTTCCTACCAGACCACAGAAGATTCAGTGTACACAGAGTTTGCAAGGTAAAAGCTTTTCCTATGTCACAGCTACTCCTCTTGTCTTTCAGATACATGTAAGGAGTGCTTCTTCCTGCTCTAGGCCTCTGTCTTTCCCTAGCCCTGGTCTTTTATTTCCCCTGGCTGAACCACGTCCCCCAGGGCCGCCGAGAGAGTGATCTGGGGCAGGGCCCCCCCCCCTCCGAGTCATCACCCCCTGCCAGAAGTACCTTGGCTGGCCCCGCCAGCTGCAGGCAGCCCGGCTCCGTCCACTGCTCAGCATTACCTGCCTTCGGCTGCTTTCCTCAGGTCGCACATGCTCTGTCTCAAAACTGAGCATGCGCGGCCTGAGGGCCCAGCAGCTGTTAGGCAGGCAATGTAAGGGGGGGCCGGCGCCGGAGTTTTCTTTCTCCTGTTCGGATGCGATCACCCGGGTCCCATCAGGAGCAGGCGAGAAAGAGAGAGAGACCCTGGCTCCGGGCCCAGGGAATTTTTCCCTCCCTCTTGGCAGCTTGCGTCCCCCTAGCTGAGCTTCCGAGGCTTAGGCCTATTATGTGGCCTTGTGAGAGAGTGAGATTAAACAGTACCAGTATCAGTATCTTCCTATACACAACCTCACAGGATGATACAGTCAGACCTGTTTTAATGTGTTGCTTTTTTTGTTTGTATACTTTCTGTGTATGCTGTATTACCCTCTCTATTTGTGTTAATCTAAAGAAACAGAATTGATGTCATTAATAAAGAAGCAGTTTCACCATTGTCAACAAAACATTTTATGCAGAAAAATAAGGAAGCCTTGATATTGAACCAATCATGTTTTGGAACTGAATTCAAAGAGAAATGAAAGTCTTTGATTGTAACACACAAGCAAAAAAGAGGGTAGGAATGGCCAATGTGGTGTGTCAAGGTAAAAACACAAGTCCTTTATTTGTATATAACAATGTTTACTTGAAGACAGCACATCAAAGGAAAGCAACAGACTTCACTTAAAGGGGAACTCGACATAGTCCGTGTTCCATCTATGCCTTCACTAGGAGTCTAAAATTGTAATTAATATGGAAGTTGTGCTGAAAAGGAGGTAAACAGTACTAGAGACTTGAGGAGAGCTTCTGCAGAAGACTTCTTCACTCTCTGGACCCAGCACAGTTCCCATATTGATTACAGTTTTGGACTCCTGATGAAGGCAAAGGCTGAAACACAGACCTTGTTGAGACTCCCTTTAAGTGAAGTCTGTTGCTTTCCTTTGATGTACTGTCTTCAAGCAAACGTTGTATGCAGCTAAAGGACTTTTGCTTGTACCTTGACACATCGCATTGGCCATTCCTACCCTCTATTTTGCTTGCCTTGAATGTGGGTTTGTTTGGTTTTCTTTTCTTGTTGGGCTGATGCCACAGACTCCATGTCCCCTCTCCTCCTCTGGCTGGTGCTCATGCTGACTCTTTTGACAGGTGCCTGTGGTGAAGTATGGTCGGGATTCAGAGTTTTTGGCCATTGTAGTGGTGTCAAGCAGAAACATGTACATCTTGGAAGTCACTAGTGAAATAAGGTTAGTGTCTAATCCTTTGTTAGGAGATGTCGTCTTCTGTAGGAGAAAACTAACCACTAGGACTAGCCTAGTGGTTAGTGCAGTGGACTTTGATCCTGGGGAACTGGGTTTGATTCCCACTGCAGCTCCTTGTGACTCTGGGCAAGTCACTTAACCCTCCATTGCCCCTGGTACAAAATAAGTACCTGAATATATGTAAACCGCTTTGAATGTAGTTGCAAAAACCTCAGAAAGGCGGTATATCACGTCCCATTTCCCTTTCCCTTCCCTTTCCCCTCCTCAAAGCAGTGTTACTGTTCCTTGGGTACTCTCTCCTTTTCCACATATCTTGCTCCAGTTTTACTTTTTGTTGCAATAATGTGGTAGTTTCTTAAGAATGTATAGAAAAAGTATTCCTCGCATGATTGAAATCATGTCCTTTTTCTTCATGCATGTCCCAGTTGGAAATGCTGCTAGGGGAAAGGGAGATCACAACTCCTGCAGTTCCAGCATTTCCCAGTAGGTGGTGCTGTACAGAATGGTATGCGAGGTGCTCATTACCCTTGCCAAGAAGGTGGTGGTGTAGGGAAAGGTTCAGGATCAGTGGTTGCAGCTGAGATTACAGCTACTGCAGTCCCAGCCTATACCAGCAGAACATACTGTACTGAATGGTACAGGAGTGCTTGTGGAGGCCGAGGTCACAGCTCCTGCAGTTCCAGCATTTCCCAGTAGGTGGTGTTGTACAGAATGGTATGCGAGGTGCTCATTACCCTTGCCAAGAAGGTGGTGGTGTAGAGAAAGGTTCAGGATCACTGGTTGCAGCTGAGATTACAGCTACTGCAGTCCCAGCCTATACCAGCAGAACATACTGTACTTTCTCCGAGGACAAGCAGGCTGCTTGTTCTCACTGATGGGTGACGTCCACGGCAGCCCCTCCAATCGGAAACTTCACTAGCAAAGTCCTTTGCTAGCCCTCGCGCGCCCGCGCGCACCGCGCATGCGCGGCCGTCTTCCCGCCCGAAACCGGCTCGAGCCGGCCAGTCTTCTTTTGTCCGCACTCGGTACGGTCGTGTTTTCGCCGTGTCGAGCCCCGGAAAGTCGACCTCACGCGTCCAATTTGTTTTGAGCGTGTTTTTTTCCTTCGGGAAAGCTTTGTCTTAGTCGGGAAGTGCTCCGGAAACCCCCCGCCGGGTTTCGTGTAAATCCTCCCCGTACTTCCAGCTTTTTGCCCCGGTAAGTTTTCTTTCGTCGTCGGGGTAGGCCTCTTTTCGGCCTCGGTCGAGATTTTTTCTCCCTCTAAATTTTGGTGCTTCAAATTTCGCCATTTCGGCTTTTGATTTCGCCGGCGTGATTTTTCCGCCCATGACATCGAAGCCTTCCAGCGGCTTCAAGAAGTGCACCCAGTGCGCCCGGGCTATCTCGCTCACTGATCGACACTCGTCGTGTCTTCAGTGTCTGGGGGCCGAGCACCGCCCTCAGAACTGCAGTCTGTGTTCCCTGCTTCAAAGGCGGACTCAGGTAGCGAGACTAGCCCAGTGGAACGTGTTGTTCTCGGGCTCTTCGTCGGCATCGGCACCGGGATCTTCGAGTGCATCGACGTCGTCAGCGTCCAGACCATCTTCCTCGGCCGCCCCTGCATCGAGTGCATCGAGGCATCGAGCCTCTGCATCGGCGCCGAGACATCGGATAGCTGCATCGACGTCGGTGGTACCAGGACCTCGTCTGCTGATGTCGTCGGACGGTGGTGCATCGGGTGGAGTGCAGGTGAGGGCTGTCCATTCCCCTGCTGGTGGCGGTGAGCCCTCGGGTGGGTCTCCTCCTACCCTGAGGGCTCCTGCGGTACAGCCCCCCCGAGATCGACCTTCTTCAGTCTCGGCCCCGAGGAAGCGACGGATGGATTCGACGTCCTCCTCGTCGGTGCCGGGGAGCTCCGGTGACATGCTTCGGAAGAAATCGAAGAAGCATCGACACCGGTCTCCTCCCCGTGTCGGCACCGAGAGCTCTGGGTCGCCGAGGGATTCGGCACCCAGCAGGCATCGGCACCGAGAGGACCGCTCACCCTCTGTTCAGGAGGTGTCGATGCGCTCCGCTCTGGACAGCCCGGAACAGCCTCCACGCCCGGAACAGGTACTGACGTCGACGCCTGCATCGACCTCTCAGCCTTTCTCTGCAGCCACTCTAAACGAGAGCCTCCGGGCCGTTCTCCCAGAGATTCTGGGAGAGCTGTTGCGCCCTACCCCTCCGGTACCGGCGGTGCTTGCGCCACCGGTACCGTCGAGCGTGGCGCCGGCTGGCCCATCGCCCAGGTTGAGGTCCCCGACGTCGGTACCGCGTGCGGTGCCGACCGCGGCCACCTCCCAGGAAGGCTCCCCGACTACGTCGGCGGAGGGAGCTTCGCCGATGCGGGCGAGGGAGTCTACCTCTCGACGCCCCCATCGTGGACGGGGTTCCACGGAGTCGAGCAGGGCGAGGTTGCAGACACAGGTCCGTGAACTTGTGTCTGACACCGAGGGTGAGGCCTCGTGGGAGGAAGAGGAAGATCCCAGATATTTCTCTGACGAGGAGTCTGAGGGTCTTCCGTCTGATCCCACTCCCTCTCCTGAGAGACAGCTTTCTCCTCCCGAGAGTCTGTCTTTTGCCTCCTTTGTCCGGGAGATGTCTACGGCCATCCCCTTCCCGGTGGTTGTGGAGGACGAGCCCAGGGCTGAAATGTTTGAGCTCCTGGACTATCCTTCTCCACCTAAGGAAGCGTCCACTGTTCCCTTGCACCATGTCCTGAAGAAGACATTGCTTGCGAACTGGACCAAGCCATTAACTAATCCCCACATTCCCAAGAAGATCGAGTCCCAGTACCGGATCCATGGGGACCCAGAGCTGATGCGCACTCAGTTGCCTCATGACTCTGGAGTTGTGGATTTGGCCCTAAAGAAGGCTAAGAGTTCTAGGGAACATGCTTCGGCGCCCCCGGGCAAGGACGCTAGAACCTTAGACTCCTTTGGGAGGAAGGCCTACCATTCCTCTATGCTCGTGTCCAAGATCCAGTCTTACCAGCTCTACACGAGCATACACATGCGGAACAATGTGCGGCAGTTGGCGGGCTTGGTTGATGCTCTCCCCCCTGAGCAAGCCAAGCCTTTTCAGGAGGTGGTCAGGCAGCTGAAGGCGTGCAGAAAATTCCTGGCCAGAGGAGTTTATGACACTTTTGATGTTGCGTCCAGGGCCGCTGCTCAAGGTGTGGTGATGCGCAGGCTCTCATGGCTGCGTGCCGCCGACCTGGAGAATAGACTCCAGCAGCGGATTGCGGACTCGCCTTGCCGTGCGGATAACATTTTTGGCGAAAAAGTCGAACAGGTGGTAGAGTCTCTCCACCAGGGGGCACCGCATTCGACAAGTTCGCCCGCCGGCAGCCTTCAGCTTCTACCTCTACAGGTAGACGATTTTTCGGGGGAAGGAAGACTGTTCCCTATACTTCTGGCAAGCGTAGGTACAATCCTCCTTCCCGACAGCCTGCGGCCCAGGCTAAGCCCCAGCGCGCTCGCTCTCGTCAGCAGCGTGCGACTCAGCAAGGCCCCGCGGCTCCCCAGCAAAAGCAAGGGGCGAGCTTTTGACTGGCTCCAGCAGAGCATAGCCGACATCCAAGTGTCAGTGTCGGGCGACCTGCCTGTCGGAGGGAGGTTGAAAGTTTTTCACCAAAGGTGGCCTCTCATAACCTCCGATCAGTGGGTTCTCCAAATAGTCCGGCAAGGATACACCCTCAATTTGGCTTCAAAACCTCCAAATTGTCCACCGGGAGCTCAGTCCTACAGCTTCCAGCACAAGCAGGTACTTGCAGAGGAACTCTCCGCCCTTCTCAGCGCCAATGCGGTCGAGCCCGTGCCATCCGGGCAAGAAGGGCTGGGATTCTATTCCAGGTACTTCCTTGTGGAAAAGAAAACAGGGGGGATGCGTCCCATCCTAGACCTAAGGGCCCTGAACAAATATCTCGTAAAAGAAAAGTTCAGGATGCTTTCCCTGGGCACCCTTCTCCCCATGATTCAGCAAAACGATTGGCTATGCTCTCTGGACTTGAAGGATGCCTACACACACATCCCGATACTGCCAGCTCACAGACAGTATCTGCGATTTCAGCTGGGCACACGCCACTTCCAGTACTGTGTGCTACCCTTTGGGCTCGCCTCTGCGCCCAGGGTGTTCACAAAGTGCCTAGCTGTGGTAGCAGCGGCGCTTCGCAGGCTGGGGGTGCACGTGTTCCCATATCTCGACGATTGGCTGGTGAAGAACACATCCGAGGCAGGAGCCCTGCAGTCCATGCAGATGACTATTCGCCTCCTGGAGCTACTGGGGTTTGTGATAAATTACCCAAAGTCCCATCTTCTCCCAGTGCAGAAACTCGAATTCATCGGAGCCCTGCTGGATTCTCGGACGGCTCGCGCCTATCTCCCAGAGGCGAGGGCCAACAACTTGTTGTCCCTCGTCTCGCGGGTGCGAGCGTCCCAGCAGATCACAGCTCGGCAGATGTTGAGATTGCTGGGCCACATGGCCTCCACAGTTCATGTGACTCCCATGGCCCGCCTTCACATGAGATCTGCTCAATGGACCCTAGCCTCCCAGTGGTATCAGGCCGCCGGGGGTCTAGAGGACGTGATCCACCTGTCCACGAGTTTTCTCGAATCCCTGTTTTGGTGGACGATTTGGTCCAATTTGACTCTGGGACGTCCCTTCCAAATTCCTCAGCCACAAAAAGTGCTGACCACGGATGCGTCTCTCCTGGGATGGGGAGCTCATGTCGATGGGCTTCACACCCAAGGAAGGTGGTCCCTCCAAGAAAGCGATCTACAGATCAATCTTCTGGAGTTGCGAGCGATCTGGAACGCTCTGAAGGCTTTCAGAGATCGGCTGTCCCACCAAATTATCCAAATTCAGACAGACAATCAGGTTGCCATGTACTATGTCAACAAGCAGGGGGGCACCGGATCTCGCCCCCTGTGTCAGGAAGCCGTCAGCATGTGGCTCTGGGCTCGCCGTCAAGGCATGGTGCTCCAAGCCACATATCTGGCAGGCGTAAACAACAGTCTGGCCGACAGGTTGAGCAGGATTATGCAACCTCACGAGTGGTCGCTCAATTCCCGTGTCGTGCGACAGATCTTCCAGGCGTGGGGCACCCCCCTGGTGGATCTCTTCGCATCTCAAGTGAACCACAAGGTCCCTCAGTTCTGTTCCAGGCTTCAGGCCCACGGCAGACTGGCGTCGGATGCCTTCCTCCTGGATTGGGGGGAAGGTCTGCTGTATGCTTATCCTCCCATACCTCTGGTGGGGAAGACTTTGTTGAAACTCAAGCAAGACCGAGGCACCATGATTCTGATTGCTCCCTTTTGGCCGCGTCAAATCTGGTTCCCTCTTCTTCTGGAGTTATCCTCCGAAGAACCGTGGAGATTGGAGTGTTTTCCGACCCTCATCACGCAGGACGAAGGGGCTCTTCTGCATCCCAACCTCCAGTCCCTGGCTCTCACGGCCTGGATGTTGAGGGCGTAGACTTTGCCTCTTTGGGTCTGCCAGAGGGTGTCTCCCGCATCTTGCTTGCTTCCAGGAAAGACTCCACTAAGAGAAGTTACTTCTTTCATTGGAGGAGGTTTGCCGTCTGGTGTGACAGCAAGGCCCTAGATCCTCGCTCTTGTCCTACACAGACCCTGCTTGAATACCTTCTGCACTTGTCTGAGTCTGGTCTGAAGACCAACTCCGTAAGGGTTCACCTTAGTGCAATCAGTGCATACCATTACCAAGTGGAAGGTAAGCCGATCTCAGGACAGCCTTTAGTTGTTCGCTTCATGAGAGGTTTGCTTTGTCAAAGCCCCCTGTCAAGCCTCCTACAGTGTCATGGGATCTCAATGTCGTTCTCACCCAGCTGATGAAACCTCCTTTCGAGCCACTGAATTCCTGCCATCCGAAGTACTTGACCTGGAAGGTCATTTTCTTGGTGGCAGTTACTTCGGCTCGTAGAGTCAGTGAGCTTCAGGCCCTGGTAGCCCAGGCCCCTTACACCAAATTTCATCACAACAGAGTAGTCCTCCGCACTCACCCTAAGTTTCTGCCAAAGGTCGTGTCGGAGTTCCATCTGAACCAGTCAATTGTCTTGCCAACATTCTTTCCCCGTCCTCATTCCTGCCCTGCTGAACGTCAGCTGCACACATTGGACTGCAAGAGAGCATTGGCCTTCTATCTGGAGCGGACACAGCCCCACAGACAGTCCGCCCAATTGTTTGTTTCTTTTGATCCCAACAAGAGGGGAGTGGCTGTAGGGAAACGCACCATATCCAATTGGCTAGCAGATTGCATTTCCTTCACTTACGCCCAGGCTGGGCTGGCTCTTGAGGGTCATGTCACGGCTCATAATGTTAGAGCCATGGCTGCGTCGGTAGCCCACTTGAAGTCAGCCACCATGGAGGAAATTTGCAAAGCTGCGACGTGGTCATCTGTCCACACATTCACATCTCATTACTGCCTGCAGCAGGATACCCGACGCGACAGTCGGTTCGGGCAGTCAGTTCTTCAGAACCTGTTTGGGCTTTAGGATCCAACTCCACCCCCCGAGGGCCCTGTTTGTTCTGTTCCAGGCTACACTCTCAGTTAGTTGGTAAATTTTTTAGGTCAATCTCAGTTATGTCCTCGCCGTTGCGAGGCCCAATTGACCATGGTTGTTGTTTTGAGTGAGCCTGGGGGCTAGGGATACCCCATCAGTGAGAACAAGCAGCCTGCTTGTCCTCGGAGAAAGCGAATGCTACATACCTGTAGAAGGTATTCTCCGAGGACAGCAGGCTGATTGTTCTCACCAACCCGCCCGCCTCCCCTTTGGAGTTGTGTCTTCCCTTGAAGTGTATTGTCTTGCTACATACTGGACTGGCCGGCTCGAGCCGGTTTCGGGCGGGAAGACGGCCGCGCATGCGCGGTGCGCGCGGGTGCGCGAGGGCTAGCAAAGGACTTTGCTAGTGAAGTTTCCGATTGGAGGGGCTGCCGTGGACGTCACCCATCAGTGAGAACAATCAGCCTGCTGTCCTCGGAGAATACCTTCTACAGGTATGTAGCATTCGCTGAATGGTACAGGAGTGCTTGTGGAGGCCGAGGTCACAGCTCCTGCAGTCCCAGCTTGTTCACAGGAAGGCACTGTAGAGTATCGTGCAGGAGCGCTAGCTCTCAGTTCTGCAGTCCCGGCCTGTCTAAGCAGGAGCTGCTGTAGGGAATAGTGCAGGAGTACTGGGTGTTAGGGGGAGGGTCACAGCTCTTGCAGGCCCAGTCTCTTCCTGCTTGAGATGCAATGAGGAATGATTGTAAAACTGTTTTTGAGCATCAGTTGTTTTTGTTGTCTCTCTCAGGGGACAGCCATCAAATTGGCTGAAGGTAGATGACGTTCATCACCTGTCAAATCTACGATACCTGGGCCTCGGACTATGGAGTCAGAGTTTGCACATCCAGTTTGAGAAACCAGGAGCCTCCTACAAATTGCTGATCAGAAACAAGAACCGCTGTGACAAATTCTATCAGTGTATAATGGGTAAGGAGCTGTTATATCCTGGTTATCTGGACTGAGGTGCAAAACTAGAGGAAAGTGAGTAATTTAACAATTTTAAGTAGCAGCAATTTAAAATGGTTGGTGGAAGGAGGCATTTGTGTAGTACAAGACGGTGAATAACAAAGTGTGAGTGCTGTAAGGATGAGGGTATTAATATGTTTGAACAGAGAGAGAGAGACATGAGAGGCATACATAACCATGAGCCAGGACTAGTGTGTGTTAAAAATGGTACTTACTACATGCTCTTATGCACAAGCTGTAAATAAAAAAAAAACTAAACAGTAAATCAGGCTTAGCGTTCGCTGAGATGTGTCTGAACCAAGCTTTGAGTTCCCTGCAGCTTGCTGAGTCATGCTGGGCCAACTAATACTATGTCCTGGAGAGCGCTCTACAACAACTTTCTATCTGCTGGGCCTTTTTCAGTTGTAGCTCCAGGAAATTTACGTTCAAGTACTTGGAGGTACTTTTCTCTCCTCAGAGGGTTCACAGTCACTATTACCAAACTGCCCCAATACAATTACCTGCATTGCGCTAAGGACTAGATCTAAAGTAGCTTTCCCCTTCGTCAGTTCCAGGGCTAGCTGCTCCATAAGCAGTCATTTATGACATTTATAAACTTCAGCTGATGAGACAGTTACCCAATTAATAGTGGGGTAATTAATATCTCCAGTTTATTTTGTGTTTCCAAATTTGTCATGTAGGGCTATTTCTACAGTTCCCTAACCTCAGGTGGGAGGACAGGCAACTAGGAGATGAATAGTCTTAGTAGAAGAGGTAGAAAAATAGGAAAGGTAGCCGTCCTGCTAAGTATAGACCCAACTTTTTATAGCTTAGAAATGCTGATACTGACTGACAAAATATATGTATAAAATCTAATTCATGATTATTATTATTGGCAGCAGACAAGACAGTGTAAACTAGAGATAATGCGTTTATGTTAAATTACACAAACTGATGATAATGCAATAAGTATTTATGTACCTGTCAAGGTAAAGTAAAAAAAAAAAAAAAGAGAGAATTGAAACCAGATGATTCTTTATTATACTTGGCAGCTGTAAACATGGGAAAACCTGACATAGCTGTGTTTTGGCACAGACATGTGCCTGCTTCAGGGGTTAAATCTGTAAAACAGAAATAAAAACATCCAAGTAAATGAATGCCTTAATCAAATTTATTTATTTTTATTTATTTATTTATTGCATTTGTACCCCACATTTTCCCACCTATTTGCAGGCTCAATGTGCCTTACAGAGTGTTGTTATGACATAGTCATGAGAGGATCTTAGATAAATTCGGTGGTAAGCCGAAGATATTTGAAGATAGAGTAGGGGGTGTTAGGGTGGTGTGGGAGGTGTATTTAGATGATTGGGTGGGTTGTATGGTGATTTGTGTCTTTAAGGGTTCTTTTTGTAAATAAACACTATGTCTGTAAACAATGTATTGGAACACCAGAGAAGTATCCACAGTTGGTGAGGAAATGTCTATACAGTTCGTTTATGATTCAGTTCATTACTACTATTATGCAATCTTCCGAGTTATTCAGCAAAACATATGATACACAAATATAAAATATACAAAAATGTGCTCTGTTCAACATAAAAACACTATTCAAAAAGGCTTGTATATTGCAGGGGTAATGTAACAGACTCCAAACCCCAACCCAATGCTTAAGTGAATCTTCCAGTTGTCTTTAACACTGTTATGTAGGAGCCTCAGCAACAACTCGTTCCACACAGCAATAAACCCTGTGATTTGCCTGCATCGTCATCGGCTTCTCTTACACACAACCTCTAGGCTTATCAATCTTTAATAATACAAAATAGTATAAACTTTAAAACGTATCTTTTCTGTTTCAAAATAGTAAATATGGACCTGAGCGGGTTGTCCTTCCACCAGCCTTCTGAGATACCATAAGTAGATAAGTATTGCCTACTGGGACAGACCGAAGGTCTGTCAAGCCCAGCATCCTGTTTCCAACAGTGGCCAATCCAGGTCACAAATACCTGGCAAGATCCCAAAAAGATACAAAACATTTTATGCTGCTTATCCCAGAAATAAGCAGTGGATTCTCCCCAAGTCCATTTTAATTTATTTATTTATTTGTTACATTTGTACCCCACATTTTCCTACCTCTTTGTAGGTTCAATGTGGCATACATAGTGCCGGAGCAGAGTTGCAGACTCCGGTGTATACAAATACAAGGTGAAGTTGTGATAGGGTAAGGTTCATGTGGTAGGACCACAGAGGAATCGTTTGTCGGGAGAGTTCGGTGATGGTCTATGGACTTTTCCTTTAGGAAGCCATCCAAACCTTTTTAAACCCCGCTAAGCTAACCGCCTTTACCACATTTTCTGGCAACAAATTCCAGAAATTAATTACACATTGAGTGAAGAAAAAGTTCTCTGATTCGTTTTAAATTTACTGCTTTGTAGCTTCATTGAATGCCCTCTAGTCCTAGTATTTTTGGAAAGCGGAAACAGACGCTTCACGTCTACTACCCTTTCTACTCCACTAATTATTTTATAGACCTCTATCATATCTCCCCTCAGCCATCTTTTCTCCAAGCTGAAGAGCCCCAGCCACTTTAGCCTTTCCTCATAGGGAAGTCATCCCATCCACTTTATCATTTTCGTCGCCCTTCTCTGCACCTTTTCAAATTCCACTATATCTTTTTTGAGATGCGGCTACCAGAATTGAACACAATATTCGAGGTGCAGTCACACCATGGAGCGATACAAAGGCATTATAACAGACTCATTTTTGTTTTCCATTCCTTTCCTAATAATTCCTAACATTCTATTTGCTTTCTTAGCCGCAGCAGCACATTGAGCAGAAGGTTTCAATGTATCATCAACGACGACACCTAGATCCCTTTCTTGGTCGGTGACTCCTAATGTTGAACCTTGCATTCTCCGAGGACAAGCAGGCTGCTTGTTCTCACGACTGGGTGACGTCCGCGGCAGCCCCCACCAACCGGAAATAAGCTTCGCGGGACGGTCGACACGCAGGGCACGCCCACCGCGCATGCGCGGCCGTCTTCCCGCCCGTGCGCGACCGCTCCCGCCAGTTACTTTTTTTCCGCGACTGAGAGAGTTGTGTTTCCCCTCTCTCTCGTTTCAGCCGCCGGATTTTTTCGACCGCGTTTACGCGGATCGTCGCTTTTGGCCTGTTCGGCCTCTTCTTCTTCTTCTTTCTCTTTTATTAAAAAAAAAAAAAAAAAAAAAAAAAGAGAGAATTTTGCGCGTGTGGAGCACGCGCTCCTTCTTTTCCCTCGCTTTCTAGCGGGGACGCCTCGTTGCGGCCTAGTGGCCGCTCGGTCGGTTTCAGTTTTCGTGGTGTGATTTTAGCCACCATTGCCGACTTTGACTTCGCCGACGCGATTTTTCCGTCGATGTCCTCGAAGGTCCCGAGTGGATTTAAAAAGTGTGGTCGCTGCGGCCGGCCGATCTCGCAGACCGACACCCACGCTTGGTGCCTCCAGTGCCTCGGGCCGGAGCACAATCTCAAGTCGTGCGTTTTGTGTCTCGGTCTCCGGAAACGGACTCAGGTTGCGAGGCAAGTTCTGCGGGACCGTCTTTTTGGAACTTGCGCCGGCCCCTCGACGTCGACCTCGACGGCATCGGTATCGAAGACCGGTTCTTCGGTACCGGTATCGATGCCCGAGACATCGGCACCGATGGCAGCGACCCCAGGAGAACAGGTCCCGTCGGCCCGCCGGTCCGCCGGCGAGAGTGGGGTAGAGAGACCGCGTGGGCAGTCGGCCCCGGTCACTCCCTCAACTCGTGAGCCACGGGACCGAACCCTGTCGGACCCGGTACCTCGAGACCGAGGGGGATCGACCTCCTCCTCCTCCATGCCCTCCGGCGCCGGTGACGTGCACCGGAAAAAGGACAAGAAGCGCCGTCACCGGGAGCCCTCGGTGCACCCTGAAGGGGAGTCGACGCCGAAGCGTCATCGTAGAGAGGAGAGATCTCCGTCGGTGGTGGAGGTACCGACGCGTCGGGGTTCCGGCACCTCGGTGCCGTCTCCTGGCCCCCAGCAGCTTCCGGCACCGACACCCTTACCGGCCCCCACCGCCTTTCCCGGCAGCGGGCCTGGACGAGTGCCTCAGAGCCATCCTTCCGGGGATCCTGGAAGGGCTGATGCGCCAGGCTGTGCCGGCGCCGGGGGTGCTTGCGCCCTCGGCGCCGATGACTGTGGCGCCGGCGAGCTCTAGCCCGGCGCCGGGGCAGTCGACACCGCCGCCGCTTGCGGTGCCGGTCTCGACAGCCACGCAGGTGGAGTCCCCGTCGACGTCGATGGAGGGAGCTCCGTCCCCGCCGGCGCGGGAGTCCACCGCTCGACGACACCGAGACCTCGGTGCCTCGACGTCGAGCCGGGCCCGGTACCGGACGCAGCTACATGAGCTAATGTCCGATACCGAGGATGAGGACTCGTGGGGGGAAGAGGAGGACCCGAGATATTTCTCCTCAGAGGAGTCTACGGGCCTTCCCTCGGACCCCACGCCGTCACCGGAGAGGAAGCTCTCACCTCCTGAGAGTCTCTCCTTTGCCTCCTTTGTGCGGGATATGTCTATAAGCATTCCCTTTCCCGTGGTCTCTGTGGAAGAGCCGAGGGCCGAGATGCTCGAGGTCCTCGACTATCCATCACCACCTAGAGAGTCCTCCACGGTACCGGCTGCACAATGTCCTGAAGGAGACGCTGCTCCGGAACTGGGTGCGACCACTAACTAATCCCACCATTCCCAAGAAAGCAGAGTCCCAGTACAGGATCCACTCTGACCCAGAGCTCATGCGGCCCCAGTTGCCCCATGACTCAGCGGTCGTGGATTCTGCTCTCAAGAGGGCACGGAGTTCGAGGGATACCGCCTCGGCGCCCCCGGGGCGGGAGTCTCGCACTCTGGACTCATTTGGGAGGAAGGCCTACCACTCCTCCATGCTCGTGACCCGCATCCAATCTTACCTGCTCTATATGAGCATCCACATGCGGACCAATGTGCAACAGCTGGCGGACCTGGTCGATAAGCTCCCGCCGGAGCAGTCCAGGCCTTATCAGGAGGTGGTCAGGCAGCTGAAGGCGTGCAGAAAGTTCCTGTCCAGGGGGATTTTTGACACCTGTGACGTGGCATCTCGTGCTGCGGCCCAAGGTATAGTGATGCGCAGGCTCTCATGGCTGCGTGCCTCTGACCTGGACAACCGCACCCAGCAGAGACTGGCTGACGTCCCTTGCCGGGGGGATAACATTTTCGGTGAGAAGGTCGAGCAGATGGTGGACCAACTGCATCAGCGGGAAACCGCTCTCGACAAGCTCTCCCACCGGGCGCCTTCAGCACCCGCCCCCACGGGTGGGCGTTTTTCCCGGGCACGGCAGGCTGCACCCTATTCTTTTGCGAAGCGTAGGTACAACCAGCCGGCCCGAAGGCCTCGTCAGGCACAGGGACAGCCCCAGCGCGCTCGTTCTCGTCAACAGCGTGCGCCTAAGCAGCCCCCTGCGCCTCCACAGCAAAAGCCGGGGACGGGCTTTTGACTGGATCCACGGGAACATAGCCGCCCTACAAGTGTCCGTACCGGACGATCTGCCGGTCGGAGGGAGGTTAAAATTTTTTCACCAAAGGTGGCCTCTCATAACCTCCGACCAGTGGGTTCTCCAAATAGTGCGGTGCGGATACGCCCTGAATTTGGCCTCCCTGCCTCCAAATTGTCCTTCGGGAGCTCAGTCTTTCAGCTCCCTTCACAAGCAGGTACTTGCAGAGGAACTCTCCGCCCTTCTCAGCGCCAATGCGGTCGAGCCCGTACCACCCGGGCAGGAAGGGCAGGGATTCTATTCCAGGTACTTCCTTGTGGAAAAGAAAACAGGGGGGATGCGTCCCATCCTAGACCTGAGAGGCCTGAACAAATTCCTGGTCAAAGAAAAGTTCAGGATGCTTTCCTTGGGCACCCTTCTGCCAATGATTCAGAAAAACGATTGGCTATGTTCCCTGGATTTAAAGGACGCATACACTCACATCCCGATACTGCCAGCTCACAGACAGTATCTCAGATTCCGCCTGGGCGCACGGCACTTTCAGTATTGTGTGCTGCCCTTTGGGCTCGCCTCTGCCCCACGAGTGTTCACAAAGTGCCTCGTGGTGGTGGCGGCGTATCTCCGCAAGCTGGGAGTGCACGTGTTCCCATATCTCGACGATTGGCTGGTCAAGAGCACCTCGGAGGCAGGAGCCCTCCGGTCCATGCAGTGCACTATTCAACTTCTGGAGCTGCTGGGGTTTGTGATAAATTACCCAAAGTCCCATCTCCAGCCTACTCAGTCTCTGGAATTCATAGGAGCGCTGCTGAATACCCAGACGGCTCAGGCCTACCTTCCCGAAGCGAGGGCTACCAATCTCTTGGCCCTGGCTTCGCAGACCAGAGCGTCTCAGCAGATCACAGCTCGGCAGATGTTGAGACTTCTGGGTCATATGGCCTCCACAGTTCATGTGACTCCCATGGCTCGTCTTCACATGAGATCTGCTCAATGGACCCTAGCTTCCCAGTGGTTTCAAGCCACCGGGAATCTAGAAGATGTCATCCGCCTCTCCACCAGTTGCCGCACTTCACTGCTCTGGTGGACCATCCGGACCAATTTGACCCTGGGACGTCCATTCCAAATTCCGCAGCCCACGAAAGTGCTGACGACGGATGCATCTCGCCTGGGGTGGGGAGCCCATGTCGATGGGCTCCACACTCAGGGTCTGTGGTCCCTCCAGGAAAAGGATCTGCAGATCAACCTCCTGGAGCTCCGAGCGATCTGGAACGCACTGAAGGCTTTCAGAGATCGGCTGTCCTGTCAAATTATCCAAATTCGGACAGACAATCAGGTTGCAATGTATTACGTCAACAAGCAGGGGGGCACCGGATCTCGCCCCCTGTGCCAGGAGGCCGTCGGGATGTGGCGTTGGGCGTGTCGGTTCGGCATGCTCCTCCAAGCCACGTACCTGGCAGGCGTAAACAACAGTCTGGCCGACAGACTGAGCAGAGTCATGCAACCGCACGAGTGGTCGCTCCATGCCAGAGTGGTACGCAAGATCTTCCGAGCGTGGGGCACCCCCTCGGTGGACCTTTTCGCCTCTCAGACCAACCACAAGCTGCCTCTGTTCTGTTCCAGACTTCAGGCACACGGCAGGCTAGCGTCGGATGCCTTTCTCCTCCATTGGGGGACCGGCCTCCTGTATGCTTATCCTCCCATACCTTTGGTGGGGAAGACCTTACTGAAGCTCAAGCAAGACCGCGGCACCATGATTCTGATCGCGCCCTTTTGGCCCCGTCAGATCTGGTTCCCTCTTCTTCTGGAGTTGTCCTCCGAAGAACCGTGGTGATTGGAGTGTTTTCCGACTCTCATTTCGCAGAACGACGGAGCGTTGCTGCACCCCAACCTCCAGTCTCTGGCTCTCACGGCCTGGATGTTGAGGGCGTAGACTTCACTGCGTTGGGTCTGTCTGAGGGTGTCTCCCGGGTCTTGCTTGCCTCTAGGAAGGATTCCACTAAAAAGAGTTACTTTTTCAAGTGGAGGAGGTTTGTCGTGTGGTGTGAGAGCATGGCCCTAGAACCTCGTTCTTGCCCTGCACAGAACCTGCTTGAATACCTTCTGCACTTATCAGAGTCTGGCCTCAAGACCAACTCAGTAAGGAATCACCTTAGTGCGATTAGTGCTTACCATTATCGTGTGGAAGGAAAAGCCATCTCTGGAGAGCCTTTAGTCGTTCGCTTCATGAGAGGCTTGCTTTTGTCAAAGCCCCCTGTCAAGCCTCCTACTGTGTCATGGGATCTCAACGTCGTCCTCACCCAGCTGATGAAACCTCCTTTTGAGCCACTGAATACCTGCCATCTGAAGTACTTGACCTGGAAGGTCATTTTCTTGGTGGCAGTTACTTCAGCTCGTAGGGTCAGTGAGCTTCAAGCCCTAGTAGCTCATGCTCCATATACCAAATTTCATCACAACAGAGTAGTGCTCCGCACCCACCCAAAGTTCCTGCCGAAGGTGGTGTCGGAGTTCCATCTTAACCAGTCAATTGTCTTGCCAACATTCTTCCCCAGGCCGCATACCCGCCCTGCTGAACGTCAGTTGCACACATTGGACTGCAAGAGAGCATTGGCCTTCTACTTGGAGCGGACACAGCCCCACAGACAGTCCGCCCAATTGTTTGTTTCTTTCGACCCTAACAGGCTAGGGGTCGCTGTCGGGAAACGCACCATCTCCAATTGGCTAGCAGATTGCATTTCCTTCACTTACGCCCAGGCTGGGCTGACTCTTGAGGGTCATGTCACGGCTCATAGTGTTAGAGCCATGGCAGCGTCAGTGGCCCACTTGAAGTCAGCCACTATTGAAGAGATTTGCAAGGCTGCGACGTGGTCATCTGTCCACACATTCACATCACATTACTGCCTCCAGCAGGATACCCGACGCGACAGTCGGTTCGGGCAGTCGGTGCTGCAGAATCTGTTTGGGGTGTAAATCCAACTCCACCCTCCAGGACCCGAATTTATTCTGGTCAGGCTGCACTCTCAGTTAGTTGTTCTTCGTAGGTCAATTTCTGTTGTTTCCTCGCCGTTGCGAGGTTCAATTGACCTGGGTTCTTGTTTTGAGTGAGCCTGAGAGCTAGGGATACCCCAGTCGTGAGAACAAGCAGCCTGCTTGTCCTCGGAGAAAGGGTATGATACATACCTGTAGCAGTTGTTCTCCGAGGACAGCAGGCTGATTGTTCTCACCTTCCCTCCCTCCTCCCCTTTGGAGTTGTGTATTTCATATTTTTTGCTAGTCATTCAACTGGCGGGAGCGGTCGCGCACGGGCGGGAAGACGGCCGCGCATGCGCGGTGGGCGTGCCCTGCGTGTCGACCGTCCCGCGAAGCTTATTTCCGGTTGGTGGGGGCTGCCGCGGACGTCACCCAGTCGTGAGAACAATCAGCCTGCTGTCCTCGGAGAACAACTGCTACAGGTATGTATCATACCCTTTATGTAGCTATAAGTCGGGTTGTTCTTTACCACATGCATCACTTTGCACTTGCTCACATTAAACATCTGCCATTTAGACGCCCAGTCTCCCAGTCTCGTAGGGTCCTCTTGTAATTTTTTACAATCCTCTTGCAATTTAACAACTTTGAATAACTTTGTGTCATCAACAGATTTAATTACCTCACTAGTTACTCCCATCTCTAGATCATTTTATAAATATGTTAAAAAGCAGCGGTCCCAGCACAGACCCCTTGGGAACCCCACTAACTACCCTTCTCCATTGAGAATACTGACCATTTAACCCTCAATTGTTTCGCATAACTCTGCACAATGTAATCCATAACCAATCTGTAACAAATTGTATTTCCAACATTTAACTCACATTGTAAGCCACACTGAACCCGCAAAAAGGTGGGAAAATGTGGGATACAAATGCAATAAATAAAATACTCTCTGTTTTCTACCTTTACACCAGTTTTTAATCCACGATAGAACGCTACCTCCTATCCCATGACTCTCCAATTTTCTCTGGAGTCTTTCATGAGGTACTTT
This sequence comes from Microcaecilia unicolor, assembly GCF_901765095.1. Lineage (NCBI taxonomy): Eukaryota > Metazoa > Chordata > Amphibia > Gymnophiona > Siphonopidae > Microcaecilia > Microcaecilia unicolor. The sequence goes on along the minus strand of NW_021962925.1, from coordinate 366,051 downwards.
GTCAAACGCCTTCTGAAAATCCAGATACACAATATCAGCCGGCTCACCTTTATCCGCATGTTTGTTCACCCCTTCAAAGAAATGTAATAGATTGGTGAGGTAAGATTTCCCTTCACTAAATCCATTTATTTATTTGTTGCATTTGTATCCCACATTTTCCCACCTCTTTGCAGGCTCAATGTGGCTTACGTTATGCTGTAATGGCAATCGCCATTACTGGAATAAGAAATCCAGGTTAGCTTTGTCTCATTAATCCATGCTTTTGAATATACTGTGTAATTTTGTTCTTTATAATAGTCTCTACCATTTTGCCCGGCACCGACGTCAGGCTCACTGGTCTATAATTTCCCGGATCTCCTCTGGAACCTTTTTTTTAAAAACTGGCGTTACGTTATACCAAACTCTTCATTTAAAGCCATCCATTCTGTTTTTCCTATCTTATTTTTCAAATTTCTGGTGTTTACATATAGATGATTTTAAAATGTGGGGTTTTTTTAAACAAAGTGATTTTAAAAAAAAAATTTTTTTTTTAAAACAAAGCTGTGGGGTAACAAAATAAGTTTTTTCCATAGCGTCCTACAGATCAATCCAGAGACTTGTGGCTTATGACCCTCTACCAGCAGGTGGAGATAGAGAACTTCAGAGCTTTACTAGATGTGGTTATGTGCAGTCACTTTAACTTCAGTATTCTCTCTATCTAGTAGGTGGATGGTCATATCTGTGCTGCTCTGGATTGATTGTCTCCTGGCCTGGTCCCCTGGGTCTAGTTGAGCTTCTGGGGTCTGAGGTGTCCCGGTCCTGGGAGCTCTCTCCTCCCGAGAGCCTGTCTTTCGCTTCCTTTGTCCGGGAGATGTCTACGGCCATCCCCTTCCCGGTGGTTGTGGAGGACGAGCCCAGGGCTGAAATGTTTGAGCTCCTGGACTATCCTTCTCCACCTAAGGAAGCGTCCACAGTACCCATGCATCATGTCCTCAAAAAGACATTGCTGGCGAACTGGACCAAGCCATTAAGTAATCCCCACATCCCCAAGAAGATTGAGTCCCAGTACCGAATCCATGGGGACCCAGAGCTGAGGCGCACTCAGTTGCCTCACGACTCTGGAGTTGTGGATTTGGCCCTAAAGAAGGCCAAGAGTTCTAGGGAGCATGCTTCGGCGCCCCCTCTTCTTCTGGAGTTGTCCTCCGAAGAACCGTGGAGATTGGAGTGTTTTCCGACCCTCATCACACAGGACGAAGGGGCGCTTCTGCATCCCAACCTCCGGTCCCTGGCTCTCACGGCCTGGATGTTGAGAGCGTAGACTTTGCCTCTTTGGGTCTGTCGGAGGGTGTCTCCCGTATCTTGCTTGCTTCCAGGAAAGATTCCACCAAGACGAGTTACTTCTTTCTATGGAGGAGGTTTGCCGTCTGGTGTGACAGCAAGGCCCTAGATCCCCGCTCTTGTCCTACACAGACCCTGCTTGAATACCTTCTGCACTTGTCTGAGTCTGGTCTCAAGACCAACTCCGTAAGGGTTCACCTTAGTGCAATCAGTGCATACCATTACCGTGTGGAAGGTAAGCCGATCTCAGGACAGCCTTTAGTTGTTCGCTTCATGAGAGGTTTGCTTTTGTCAAAGCCCCCTGTCAAGCCTCCTACAGTGTCATGGGATCTCAATGTCGTTCTCACCCAGCTGATGAAACCTCCTTTTGAGCCACTGAATTCCTGCCATCTGAAGTACTTGACCTGGAAGGTCATTTTCTTGGTGGCAGTTACTTCAGCTCGTAGAGTCAGTGAGCTTCAGGCCCTGGTAGCCCAGGCCCCTTACACCAAATTTCATCATAACAGAGTAGTCCTCCGCACTCACCCTAAGTTCTTGCCAAAGGTTGTGTCGGAGTTCCATCTGAACCAGTCAATTGTCTTGCCAACATTCTTTCCCCGTCCTCATTCCTGCCCTGCTGAACGTCAGCTGCACACATTGGACTGCAAGAGAGCATTGGCCTTCTATCTGGAGCGGACACAGCCCAACAGACAGTCCGCCCAATTGTGTGTTTCTTTTGATCCCAACAGGAGGGGAGTGGCTGTGGGAAAACGCACCATATCCAATTGGCTAGCAGATTGCATTTCCTTCACTTACGCCCAGGCTGGGCTGGCTCTTGAGGGTCATGTCACGGCTCATAATGTTAGAGCCATGGCAGCGTCGGTAGCCCACTTGAAGTCAGCCACTATTGAAGAGATTTGCAAAGCTGCGACGTGGTCATCTGTCCACACATTCACATCTCATTACTGCCTGCAGCAGGATACTCGACGCGACAGTTGGTTCGGGCAGTCAGTGCTTCAGAATCTGTTCGGGGTTTAGAATCCAACTCCACCCCCCTAGGCCCATGTTTGTTCTGTTCCAGGCTGCACTCTCAGTTAGTTGGTAAATTTTTTAGGTCAATCTCAGTTATGTCCTCGCCGTTGCGAGGCCCAATTGACCATGGTTGTTGTTTTGAGTGAGCCTGGGGGCTAGGGATACCCCATCAGTGAGAACAAGCAGCCTGCTTGTCCTCGGAGAAAGCGAATGCTACATACCTGTAGAAGGTATTCTCCGAGGACAGCAGGCTGATTGTTCTCACAAACCCACCCGCCTCCCCTTTGGAGTTGTGTCTTCCCTTGTCTTTGTCTTGCTACATATGAGACTGGCCGGCACGAGCCGGTTCGGGCGGGAAGACGGCCGCGCATGCGCGGTGCGCATCGGCGCGCGAGGACTAGCAAAGGACTTTGCTAGAAAGTGTTCCGATTGGAGGGGCTGCCGTGGACGTCACCCATCAGTGAGAACAATCAGCCTGCTGTCCTCGGAGAATACCTTCTACAGGTATGTAGCATTCGCTATATGTGATATCACTGCATGCCTAGGTGTGCTTTTTTTTGCTGTTAAACATTGACTAGTTTTGGATAAAATTAGCCATCTTATAAATGTTTGGGTAGTATAAGTGGAATTTTACTACATGGTCATGTGAGTTTTGTGGCCAGTTCTGCTCCATTCCTCCATTTACTTCATAAGCCTGGGTTCAGAATATTATTCTCTTGTCGCTTCTCTGCAGATACAATGGATGAATCTCCACCACACTTCCGGAGCACTTTCTGTGTCCTTCCCAAGGAGCGTATGAACTCCCAGCACTGCCTTTGGTGAGTGGAAAATCCATCTTCCCACAGCACACAGTGGCTTGAGAGCGGCAGCTTTGAAGGGTCTGTAGATCCTTTGCTACCCCTTTTAGGGTATCTCCCTTGGAGATTCAAAAAAGGCAGACAAATATTACTTGAAAAATTATTGAAAAGAGCAAGGTCAAAGAGCAGTTATGGCAGAGTACATCATTGATAACTTGAGAAGAGAGGCTTGCTGTGTGAAAGCACAAGACGCTTAATTGCCACCCCCCCCCCCCCTCCAAGGTCTTTTTCTACCTAATAGAACAGGATTTCATCCTGTGCCTCTGTCCTTAAGGACCTTAAGAACATTTTCAATATTCCCCTATCTTTCCAGCAGAGTTGGGCTGTTCCCCCTCTCCCCCCGTCAGTGGGCCTCATTTTCTGAAGTTATCTATTTCTCAAATATGGTTTTACAAAGCTTTTTCAGATCAATTCTTGTATACTGCTAATGTCTGCTTTCCAGGGTTCAGTACGGTTTACATTCTAGGTGAGACAAAAGGAGAAATTAGATTTTTTTTAATTGTAAATTACCAACTTTGCTCAGTAAAACAGTAAAAATATAGCATCCTTCCTTCCATCATCAAAGTTTTACCCATTGTTCTTCCTCCCCCCCCCATCCAACCCTCTCCCCCCATTATCGTATTCCACCCTACCCACAACCAGCATCTTTAGAAACCAACCCGCCCCCCCCCCCCCAGTCTCAAAACCCCATCCTCTCCCATCTACCAACCATCCCCATCCCCCCCTTCAGAAGCTATCAGATGTCACCGCTCACCATCACTGAACGGGAATGACCTAACCCGATCCTGTCTCATCAAGTATTAAGCAGGAGACTAAGCCCCCATGGGCTTAAGGTCTGGAGATATGGGTTCCAGATCCCCTGGAAGGACTTATTCCCCTTTGGAGAGCTCCTTCCATCGCTAGCCTCCCAGGATGCTAATAAATGAATCTGATCCCTCCAGTGCCAATACGCCGGAGGGTCTGGAGATATCCAATATTGTAAAATAACTTTTTGGGCTAATTTATGGCACAAAAGAACTGCAAATCTATTCATATTACTAAAGACCCTAGGAGCATCAAGTAGCAATTGTTCCATCGAGCCTCCTATAGCTCGAGCTAACATCCGACTTAAAAAATCTTTTGATCTTCTCCCAAAAGGGTTTAACTTTCGTGCAGCTCCAGAAAGCGTGTGCAATAGTGTGAGTGAACCGTTTACATTTGGAACAATTATGATCGCCCCTCGCCCCCACATGTGCCAATTGTGCCTTAGTCATATATGCTCTAAGCATTACCCTATACCCACATTCTCTTAGTCTTGCATCTTTAGTCAACAAGGGAATGCTTCTGAGTGTGGCAGCAACATCCCAATCCCCTGTAGCCACCCCTAGGTCCTCCACCCATTTGGATTTTAAGGACGTAAAATCCCTATCCGGATCTCCTTTTAGCAGGACCTTATGCAGGTTAGATACTAAGTATCCTACCTCTGATACTTCCTGGAAGAAGTCTCTAATCCGTGCGCCCAAAGGGACCCGCAAAGCTGACCTATCAAGGGAGGATATATAGTGTCTTATCTGTGCGAAGGCAAAACGATTGCCCCATGAAACACCCACTCTTTCTTGGAGCTGTTCAAAGTTTATCATTTCTCTCTCACTCGACAGTAAGTGCTCCAATCTTGCAATGCCCCGTTGTTCCCAGAGTTGAAAAGTAGGGTTATCTGTCCCCAGCTGGAAAGTTACATTGCCCCTCAAGGACTGCTGGTTCGAAACATATGCGTTGCCCCCCAATTTATTCACTATCACCCTCCATACATCCTGCATTGAATTCAGCAATATATTCTCCTTCAGAGGTCCAGGAATTTGAGCCCTCCCAAGGTGCAGCAACGAGTAAAAATCATAAGGGGCATAAAGTACCTTTTCTAATTCTATCGGTGTATAAATTTATGTCTGTCCAAACCAATCTCCCAGATGTCTCAGTAGGCATGCCCAGTTATATTGTTTTAAATCCGGAATCCCCCCTCCACCCTGACTCCAGGAGCCATGCAACATATCCATCCTGAGTTTTAGCTTTTAGCCTGCCCAGCAAAATGTACTAAACAATTTATATGCATCTCTCATATCTTTCTGCAGTAACCTCAGTGGTAAACTCTGAAGTGCATATAACCGTGGAAATATGACCATTTGTACTAATCCCACTCTTCCCATTAAGGACACTGGAAGGGCTCTCCAACTAGTTAATTGTTTCCTGGTGGCCTCCATTAGAGCTATTATATTTAATCTATACAGAACTCCTATATCCATTGTCAGGTACACCCCTAAGTATTTAAAGGAGCCAACAGCCCACCGTAGAGGGAACTCTAAACCCCATAGGGCCTTTACTTGTGGCGAAGATGGGAAGGCCTCTGATTTCTCTAAGTTAAGACGTAATCCCGCAAAATCCCCATATTCCTTAAAAGAATCTAACAGAGCCTGTAAGGAGGTCTGCGGGCCTCTTAAGCGGACCAACAAGTCGTCAGCAAAAGCTGCCACCTTGAAACAATGGGGACCAAGTTGAGCTCCCTGGATATCGGGGTTCTCCATTATATCTCTTATGAGAGGATCCAATGATAGTACAAAGAGAAGCGGGGAAAGGGGGCATCCCTGTCATGTACCCCAAAGTACTCGAAAGGATTCAGATTCCCGCCCATTAACTGAGACCCACGCCTGAGGGTCAGCATATATTGCCTTAATTACTGAGACAAAACGACCTATAAACCCATAGGCCTTCAAGGAGGCGAAAAGAAACTCCCAATGCACCCGGTCAAAAGCTTTCTCAGCATCAAAGCTGATAAGAATTGACGGGAACTCCCTCCGACATCTATATTCTAGTGTGGACAGATTGGTACGTAAATTCTTAGCTACCGTTCTTCTCCCCCCCCCCCCCCCCCCTCCCCACAAACCCACTTGTGCCTCATGTATCAGATTAGGTAAAACCGTAGCCAGGCGGTTCGCCATTATTTTAGCAAATGGCTTCGCCTCATAGTTTAAGAGCAATATAGGTCTGTAGGATTCCGGTCTTGTAGGGTCTCTACCTGGCTTAATTTGAGCCATTGCTAGCGAGGGGGGCAGTGCTTCCTCATCCACACATTTATTGAACAGATTAGTAAGAGGTGGGATAATTTCGAAGCCCATCAATTTGTAAAATTCTGCCCTAAAGCCATCCATTCCTGGTGCTTTCAATAGTGGGCTCTGATTTATCATCACTGCCACTTTGTCTTCTGAAACTGGAGCTTTCAAGCGCTGCCTCTTTCTTGATTAGCTTTCGAAGGTTGCCCTTCTTCGTCAGAGCTTATTTCCGATCTGACGAAGAAGGGCAACCTTCGAAAGCTAATCAAGAAATGTATTAAGTTATGTCCAATAAAAAAGGTATCATCTTATTTTCTTTTCCATGTTTTATTTTGTTTGATTTCTATTGATAACCTTAAGAGTGGACTAACACGGCTACCACACTCCTCTACTCATATGAGAGGAATTCCATAACCCAGACTGCCCGCATCCCCAAAGGCGGATAAAAAACAAATGTGGGCCTTTTAAAGCAATTAAGGGTCAACTTACTGTGTATAAATTTGGGTAGAGAGTTCCACAGGAAGGAAGCCGAGTGGAAGAATTAAGAACTGAGTATAGAATCTAGCCTAGAACTGAAGGCAAGCAGTCTTTGGCTCTGATACCACAGACAGAAGTACAATAATTAAGGCAGGAAGAAATGAAAGTCTCAGCTAGAGTACGTTGAGTCTACATATCGGTGCAGTTCTTCAAAGAACAAATTAGCCAAATGGTAAAGAAAGAGGCTCAGATAGTGGCTGAAACATATGTCTCAAAAGCTAATCGAGACTCGAGAATAACCCTGAAGTAGAGAACAGAATCAGTGAGTTCCATTCCCAATTCCAAAATGGTGGCCATGACCACATGCGGCAGTGTTGTGCCTCCATTTTCACAATTCAGCCAGTGGGGGCAGCAGCAACTTTGGATGCTTTTGCCCCGAAGAGACCACTAGATCACCAGTGCTTTTCAAAGGTAGGCCTGGGAAGGATGGTGTTTGTGGGCTACCTGGAGAGGGAATAGATTTTCTGTCAGGAGGGGATGGGTTTGATCAGGGCCGGTGGAACGCAGTAAGCAGGGTATGCGTGGCGGGGGGGGGGGGGCACCAGAGACTGCCTTGATACCCTCCCCACCACCACAGCAATGGTGCCATCCCCCTCCTGCATACTACTACCTTGCTGCCCGCCCTGGTGGTGTAGTGGCTTCTGTGAGGGCAGAATCCTACTCTTTCCTTCCTGCTTCCGCTACTCCGTCTCTGGTGCACTCCACTTTTCTGTGCCTGAGATGACTGCCGCCAAAATCTTGGCAGACATTTTGGGAAAACGCGGCGGCGCCCACAGCACAAAAGAGAAAAGCGGAGGGCGCCAGAGATGGAGTAGTGGCAGAAGGCAGGAAAGAGTGGGATTCTTTCCTGCAGCCGCAGAGGCCACTATACCACCAGGGTGGGCAGCAAGGTAGGACTCTAGTACGCTGGAGGGGGATGGCAGCATTACTGTGGTGGGGGGGGGGGGGGGGGGCAGGTTTTGGCACAGTATAAGTCATCACAAGGACAAAATGCTAATATCAACCTAAGCGTTTATTGTACTTCTGTATTATGTACTAGACTTCTACAAATCTAAATTTTTGTAACCACCTTTTTAGCAATATGTAAGCCACATTGAACCTGCTAGACGGTGGGAAAATGTGGGATACAAATACAATAAATAAAATATAAGGAAACCAATGGGACTGCATTAGGGGCTTAAAGCCCATTTAGTTATGTTAAAACAAATGAGAGATCTGCATGAAAGAAAATATATTTTTTTTTTTATTATTTTGACTTATGAAAACCACTTGTCCCTGAAACGTGCTCAAAACAGAATAATCCATTTGTACAAAAGAGATTAGATGAAAATGTGATTCCATGTGCCCCAATGAAAGAAGAGTTTAATTTTACTTCCAATCTTTATAACACCAGGGCTTCGTAAGACAGATTACAACAACAGTTAAGATGAACCCATCAGTAAACAAGGATATTTTCACTGAAATTTGGCCATATATTACTGTATTTATAGAACGGTGTAGAAAAAGGCGCACAAAATACAGCCTTTATTAATGCCGTTTCCACCAGCTACAATAATTTTTTTAAGCAGTTTTAATGATATTCAATTTCATTTCATGATATTTATATCTATATATGGGAAGCTTTCAAATAAATTAAAAGGCTGTCATGTAAAAAACAAAAAAACTTTTGTTCTTCATCTTGTAAGGCACTAGGCTGAAAAAGGGTGTGGGGAGGGAGAAGAGAGAAAGGAGATGCTGGACTGCCGGGAGGGGGGGGGGGGGGGGGAGGGAGGGACACCAACTGATAGTTTGCACGGGGGCGCCAGAGACCCAAGCACCGGCCGTGGTTTTGGTTCCAGTTCCAGACGAAACTGAGTGGCAGATTTCAACAGGAACCAAAACCACTGGTTTCGGTTGGCCTCTATCTGTCAATAATGGACACAGACTGTAGAAGTCTCTGTTCTGCCATATTTGGGACACAGACCGTAGAAGTCCACCCAGAACCTTTCATTGGGATTATTTCCCTGAAGCTTCACAGTGTTTTGTTGAAGCAGTGTGTTTTGTTGATACAGTGCCGTCATTCTCTGCTTGTATGATGTCTTGTAACATAGTAAATGACGACAGATAAAGAAAGACCTCTACGGTCCATCCAGTCTGCCCAACAAGATAAACTCATTTTACATGGTATGCGATACTTTGGGGAGTTCTTTACTAATCCTGAAGTACATATAAAGAGCCTCAGACTAGGGCTGTCTACTCCTCCTTTGTAGGTCTGGCATTAGTCTTGCACTTCTCTTGGTCTTGGTGAAAACCGTACACAGTCACTCTGAATTACCTGTTAGCATATTTATGTCAAATGTTTCCTTCTGTCTTGGTATGCTTTGCAGTATTTCTCTCACTTTGTCCCCAAATTCCCCACCTCTTGGTTACAGGCATTTGCACATGAGTTCTTGGTCCATGCTCTCTTTCAGGTCTCTACTGCTCACAGAGCTTAGTGACTCAGCGCTCCGGAAACGCCAGCGACCTCCATTCTTCTATATGTTGGCATATATCCTGCAAGGTATTGGAAAATGCTGTGGTTTCCTTACCTCCCTCATGATGGGCAAGACAGAGGGAGTGGATATAATGGGGAAATCAGAGAGGGGGAGCCCCGGAGAAGGGGAAAAGAGAGATGGAGACTCACAATCTGGACTGTAAAGGGGAGGAGGAAAGTAGGGAGTCCAGTATAAGGAATGAAAAAGGGCAGAGGGTCTCCCTGGGAAGAAAAGCAGCAAGTTTCAGGGCTTTGGGGTACAATGTGGAGAATGGGGGTAGGGGAGGTCTCTGGGGTACAATATCAATAATGGTGGTGGGGGAGGTCACAGGTCTCTGATGAATGTTGTTCTTTATCCTCCTATCAGATGACATAAGGTCCCCTGTTTCACTGCTTGTCACTCCGGCAACATTGTATCTGCTAGAGGAGAGTCACCAATGGGAGTTTACTCCAGCACCAGATCAAGCCAGTGAGAGCGAGGATTTTTCAGGGGGTGGAGTCACAGTGAAGCAAAAACAGCCAATCGGCTGTATCAGCTCAGTGCACGTATTCCAAGTGATGTCTTGCTGTGTGCAACTACGCATCTATGATGAGGTAATGACTCATAGAGTTCAATTTGGGGTGAGGGATTCCTGGCCCTCCTATTCAGTTGTGCACATGGGCCTGGGGAGTGGGGTGCTTTCTGACCCTCCTACAGAGATGTGTATTCACACTATTTGGTCAAGGGTTGAGAGTTCAGACTGATACACCTCTATGAATATAATGATCCCAAAGGTGTCCTGCTGACCCCACAGCCATCTGAAATTTCAGAATTTCAATTAATCTCCTTGAGAGAAATTTCCATACACTGAATAACCGGTATGTGAAATTTTTCATGCATATTTATTGTTGGGTATCTGAAAACCTGAGCAGGAAGCCCTGAACTGAAGTTGTACCCCTCGGCCATCATGTGGTAATCTGTTCTAACATATTGTGTAATGCTGGCGTGACTGTTGCCATTAGTGCCCTGGTGATATGCTGGGATGTGGCCCCCTAAAAGGTACTTCATGGATGTAGACACACTGGGATGTGGGTGACCTATCGCCAGGTGAACAGCAAAAGAATTAAAAACCAAATACAAAACACATCTATTTACTTTCATTCGTTCAGTCTCATCCTTTGGCTGTCCATAGAGAGTCAAGGCAGCGTGCAAGCAATGTACATATTACCAATCACAGTACAGAATACTGGTGTACAGGTGATATAAGGGGATTCAAGAAAGGATACCAGGGTTTATACCTAAATGATTTACTAGTTCAGAAAAAGAAAAGAAAATGTAAAAAATTAAACCAGTCCCAAGTGTTTTGGTGGAATGCCTGCATCAGGAGGAAACCACTTTAAAACTTTAAATTAAACACAGACCATCCCCAAAGATATGAATACATATGTGTCTGTCTGTGTTGCTCCTATCCTTTGGTACCCTACCTGTTGGAATTCACCAGAAAGGAGCAGTACATTACCTTCAGAACATTTTTATAAGCAGTTTTATTCACAAGAGCTTTTGACTTATTCATACAAAAATCTTTGTCATGTTATAGAATTACCACTGGAAACCCCAAAATTATGCAACCAGGGCCCTGCTTTACTAAAATCTTAAAAGATCTGTTTTGTTTTAGGGGGGAGGGGGTCTATCTTTTGTATTGCTATGATTTTATTTAAAACTGATTATATGCTTTATTGTAATTATTTTTGTCTGTTTATTGATCTTTATGTATTCCACTTTACAATGGATTTGAGCCATCAGGATAGATGAACAAGATATAAATTCAATAGATTACAGAGTCTGAAGCTGCAGCTTCTTTAACTGGATGACTAGAAGGCTGGGTTGAGGGAGAGCACTAGATGGGGTGTACTTAGATTTCAGCAGAGCTTTTAACTTGGTTTAGCATAGGCGATTTATAAATAATAGCCAATAGGGTATTCAAGATGTCAACAATGAATATGTCTGAGGCAAATTTGCATGCACCGCTATCATTGTTTTCAAATCTGTCTTTCATAATCATTGTGGGTATCCTGAAAACATGACTAGCGAGGTGTGTTCCAAAGACTGAGCTGAGAACCACGTTTTGAGAGTTTAGCAGGTAAGATTTATATTTGGGCTGTCCGCAAAAATCAGTTGGAATAGAATAGTATTGGGAGTGAAGTACTTCTTTGCTAAAGGAAGAGTAGAACCTGGAGGTGATGGATCTTATGTTATGGTGGTGATATAGGTAGAACAGGGAGAGGAATGTCCAGCAGGAAAAAGGAGGTGGTAGTTGTCACGTAACACCTGAGTGCTACCCCTAGCACACACCGAGTCAGCACTGCCCAAGTCTGCCTGCAGCAGCGCCTATATTGCCATACTTTCCAACCACCTGGGTCTCGCTTACTTCTGGGTGAGTCTTCCACCTGCAAGCTATTCCCCAGTGGTTTCTAGGGACACTGGGGGAGCACAGACTGACAGGATTCTTAGTCCAGGACAACAGAGCTAACAAACTAATAGGTTTATTATCAAAAAAAGTAGAACAGTGAACGATAAAGATTTAAACAGGAACAGGTAAAATACAAGGATTTTATGTTAAATCTAACTGAACCTAATTAGTACCTGGGGAGATCAGGAAAAGAAACTGCTCACAGGAATTGAACAGTTTTTTAAGGGCCTACACTAAGGCCAGACATTTTTTCTCAATAGTGGCATATGCTACTTCTCTGACCAGGATTCACTGTTACTGGGGTACGATAGTGTTGCAGAAACCCATCTGCTTCCTTGCTTGATGAATGACTAGTAACTTTTGGTGCTGCAGCTACTGCATAGGCCTCTTCCCTAGGGCTGGAACTGCCCACAAAAGCTGCCAACTTTGGTGCAGGGACTGGAGTACTTTTCATTTCAGGCTTGGGGTTATCTGGGCAATCCACTTTGAAATGTCCAGTACACCCACACTGGTAACAAGGACTTTCGTGCCTAAGTCCTTAGGTTTTTGTGGAAAACTGGAAGGTTTACTGGCTCTCCATGGTTGCAGGAATATTCAACTTAGGACCCTGACTGCCCTTGGATCCCAGCTGTTGCGGGTATGGACAGCTTCTCTCTGCCAGCCAGGGAAGGTTAGCCACAAAGATGTCAGCCAACTCAGCCAACCTTCTCCAGAGTAAAGGGCTGGCGATTTGGCAGTCCTCTAGGGTTTTAACGTCAGATCCATTGTGCCACAGATGGTGCTGGTATCTTAGCTGGATCACAAACACACTGTGGGTGTCATTCGCCCCTTTTTGCAGTCTGAAACTTTAGTCTGTAGGTCTCGGGGGTAATGGCATAACAGTTCAACAAAACTTTGCGCACCTCCTCAAACTGGGAGCATGTCTCCATAGACAATCCTTGGAATACCTTGAGTGCTCTACTAGTGAGCTTTCCTCCCAAATAGCGCACCCAGACATTCTTGGGAATCTCATTGAAGTGGCAAATTTTCTCAAAGGCAGTTAGATATCCATCAGTCACCTCAGGTATTATCAAACTGCGCAAACAAGTGGCCTGGAGCTTGGGATACGAGCCATTTCCATCTTCATTTTCTGCATCTGGTATTCACACTTCTAATGCCGCTGTTGGCGCTCTATTATGTAGATCTGCTGGATTTCAGCTGGTGAGGCATCCGGCCCTGCTGGTTCATGGGCCTCTGCCCACAGGGAGTCTGGTCTCCCCCAGGAATGGAATGCCAAACAGGCATGTCCTGCAACTCTTCACTGAGGTCATCCGGTTGCTCTTGTGTTAGGTCAGACATATCTGCTGTCTGATGGCCACTGCTAGTCACCATTAGCATGCAGCTAATCTAAGTACCTCAAAAAAACTGAACAGGGAAGGGGGACCCTGTTGCTGTTGCACTCATTCACTGTGCTCCGTATCTGGAGGTTGCAGATTATTTTTTTTTTTTAAACCTCTTAATCACTCGGTGGATGGTGACCCTCACCTACTCCTGCCAGAATTCTGCGCAACTACAGAGCACAGAGTATGCGCAGAATTCTCCAGTCGTGCAGACTTTTTTCTGTGTAGAAAAGGACGGACCCCCCCCTCCCCCCCAACTGCTCAGCTAACTCACCCACCTCCAACTCTCCGTCCACTGCCACATAGCCTACCTGTGCATTCCCTGATGGTCTAGTGGCCTCTTCGGGGGGGGGGCAGGAAAGAACCCCACCCTTTCCTTCTCCGCTGCTGCCACTCTCTTGCTGGTGCTGTGCTTTTTCAAAATGTCCACCAAGACTTCAAGTGGTAATCTTGTGAAACTATAAAATCCTAAGTGACGTAGAACGAGTAGAAGTGAATTGATTTTTTTTACTGTTTCAAAAAGTACAAAGACTAGGGACGCTTAATGAAGTTACATGGAAATACTGTTAAAACAAATAGGAGGAAATATTTTTTTCACTCAAAGAATAGTTAAGCTCTGGAACTTGTTGCTGGAGGATGTGGTAACAGCAGTTAATGTATCTGGGTTTAAAAAGGTTTGGACAAGTTCCTGGAGGAAAAGTCCGTAGTCTGTTATTGAGGTGGACATGGGGGAAGCCACTGCTTGCCTTGGGATTGGTAACATGGAATGTTGCTTCTAATTGGGTTTCTGCCAGATACTTGTGACCTGGATTGGCCACTGTTGGAAACAGGATGCTGGGCTGGATGAACCATTGGTTAGTCCCAGTATAGCTATTCATATGTTCTTATGTAAAAGTCTGTTTTTTTGGAATAATTTTGAATTATTTTCTTTTTTGCTTATTTCCTGAGGACCTTAATTGTATTTCTTTAAGACAAATTTGAATGCCTATATTGTAAACTTTATAAAGAAGAAATAAATATTATGTTTTGCTATGTATGGTAACTTCCATGGAGAAATATGCCAGTTCTGATCTGCACCTGTTGAAGGAGATTTTTTTTTTTGTGGATACGGAACATGTTTCCATTTAATTCATAAATGCTGTTATAGTGTGTCAGACCAGAGGTCCATGAGGGTCACATATGCAACATTATCTATCGGGTATATATTGACTGAAAAGAAGGTTGAGAACCACTGTGAACAAAAGCGAACTCTTGTACAGATGGTACCCTTCAATGCTTTGACGTGCAGATAAAAATTGAATTTTAGAACTGTTTCCCTTGATGCAGGTGTTCTTGTCTCACATGTTTCACTTTTGGGGTTTTTGGGGAGAGGGGAGTTTGTGCATTGCGAGTACTTATTAATGCACAAACGGTTATTAAATGATCCCTCTTCATGTCACTGGTACACCACCATTTCTGTTGGTGATGTAACCAGCTATTTCTTGGCATTAATTCTGTGTAGAATGGGTTGAAAGTTATTCTGTCCTGTTCATCAGCTGGAGCTGTGTGAAATGTCTGCTGTAGAATTCAGATACTGGAAACAGTCAGTATGTAAATGCTGTGAGATATTTGTGTTTTATCATCCCCTTAGACCCGGCACTGTGAGAGCCAGTGGCATCTGCAAACGGAGTGTTCTGATGTGGTCCGAGACTTGCTGGAGTTTCTGCGAGGTCCGTGGGAAGCACTGTATCGCATCAAGTTCAACATTGTGATGCACACAGTCATTGATTAATCCATGGATTCCTAAAACTATCCTGTTCCTTTTGGATTCTGTACAGTTACTGTGTCTAGCTACAAGAACAAAGTTTTCCAGGAGACTGTTCCCTATTAACCGCATTGTGCTTGCTGTCCTGCCCTCACCACCCCTGCTCTCACCGTGGTGAATCTCCATGCTTTCTTGCATGGGGTCAGTTTTTTGTTTTTTTAAAGGTAGAGCATCTAACTTTGGGAGCCTGTTAGCCAAGCCTTTGCTTTTTGATATGTTTCCCTGATGGCTGCCTAAATATAATCAACTGAATTCAAAAGACAGCTACATTTAGCAGGTCAAAAAATGGCCGTCTGAATGGGCATGCCTGGAGCAGGTTTACCACTTAGCTGATGCACAAATAGAAGTCCTAATTCTAACTACACAAATTTTCACCAGCTAGGTTCAGGCGAATTTTCAGCCAAAAAGTAAGCAGAATTTCCTAAAGATAACGGGCGACGTTATCCCTTATTGTGTTTGAAAATTGACTCCAATGTGACTGCCCTCCCTGTCGGAGGAATAGTGTCATATCACACACACAGAGATTGTTTGTCCCATTCTCCCCCAGCAGCTGCAGCTAAAGGGGTCTCGCTATGATTCTGGCTCCCTAGTGCCCTTGGCTTGTTTCAGCATTCCCTTCAAAATGACGGTTCATCAGCGCTATCAATGGAAGTAATCAGCTATTTATTTCAACCTACAGCATTGTGGAGCAGATCACATATTCTCTGTAAATGTTTGAAGCATTTCACATTTGACTAAATTGTAAATACATGCTAATTTGATTATTTTACTGTATTTTTGAATGTTAATAAAACTTTGTATCTTGTATTTGCACCTGTTGTCGTGTTACCAGAAAGTGAAGGGGATTTCTAAGAATAGAATGTTGCTCTGGTTTTATAACACGGTTTTTCTCCAAGGACAAAGCAGGCTTTCATATTCTCACATTTAGGTGACCTCATCTGAAGGAGCCCAGTGTGGACGCTGACTAGCGAGTAATGCTTCTAGCAGCATCCCACTGCACATGCGCTGGTGCCTTCCCACCTGATGCTCAAGTGCGGGTACCCCAGTCTTCATTTTTCCACAGAGCTGAGAGGATGTGTTCTTGCTTTTATCCCTCGTGCTGCTACTACTACTTATCATTTTTTTTTCATATTTTTATTGAAGGTTTTTCAAAACACACAACATAAAAGAAAACACAAAATCAAACAAACAATATTAAACACATCATGGCAAATAAGCATAAATACTAAAGCCCTACTAGACGTACGCAGCGCTGTACACTTGAACATGAAGAGACAGTCCCTGCTCGACAGAGCTTACAATCTAATTAGGACAGACAAACAGGACAAATAAGAGATAAGGGAATATTTAAGTGAATAAGGGTTAGGAGTTAAAAGCAGCATCAAAAAGGTGGGCTTTTAACTTAGATTTGAAGACGGCCAGAGATGGAGCTTGATGTACCGGCTCAGGAAGTCTATTCCAGGCATATGGTGCAGCAAGATAAAAGGAACGGAGTCTGGAGTTAGCGGTGGAGGAGAAGGGTGCAGATAAGAGCAATTTACCCAGTGAACGGAGTTCCCGGGGAGGAATGTAGGGAGAGATGAGAGTGGAGAGGTACTTAGGAGCTGCAGAGTGAATGCTGCCTATTTCAATTCTCTTGTGCCTTCCCATGCGGGTTTTTTTGTTTTATTTCCAAGTATTTTTTTTTGTTCTGTTTAATTTTTCCTCAACCTCTCTTATTTTCTTAGAGTTTTTTTTGCTCTTCAGGTTTTCTTTGATTTTTTGGGTGTGGTGGTGCAGCCTCAATTTGAACGCTGCCCATTTTTGAGAGTTCAAGATTAAGGAATTTAATTTAGCTTCTATTCTTTTTTTGATAGACATCCCCCAGAGGCTTCAGGAGGTGCAACCAGTGTAATCAGGTGATTTTGGTTACGGACCCCCACTCTTGGTGAAATGGGTGCCTTGGACCCTGACAATGACACCTCTGCTTGTTCTCTCTGTTTGCAAATTCAGATGAGAACTCAGCGGGCAAGAAAAGTTAAACAGGAGCAGCTTTTTATCTCCTCAAAGGCCAATACATCAACTTCAGCACCGGCAGCATCGACCTCCATGGCAGCTCAAATTTTTACATCTTCTAAGAGCGCACTAGCATCGAGGAGGTCTCCACCTGTCTCTGCATCAGGCACTGATAGCAGGCCCTGGGACTGTCCGCATCAGACCCAACACCAAGGGCACGCACAGATTAGATGGATCCTTGTTGGCACTGGGGGACAGGGACCCAGTGTGCCAGTCACCATGCGGCCAGGTCCCTGCTACCAGTTTGGCACCAACGCTTTCTCAGGCTGCCTCTCCCCTGGCTCCCATGCCTTTGCTGATGCCCACCTTCGATGAGTGGTTCTGAAACATACTCAGAGAGGAGCTGCTACAGATAGTGCAGAGGCACACCACTCGGGCATCAAGAGTGCTTGCGCCACCTGTGGAACAGCCTCAGGCCCACTCTGAGCCTCTATCAATACTGATGCAGAGATTTTCGACACCAGTGCCCCACAGTTGCATCTGATTATGCTGCAGTCTGATTGGGATCACTCATGGGAGTTAGGTGAGGATCCACTTTACTTATCAGAAGAGGAGTCATATGGAATACCATCTGACCCCTCTCCTCCTCAAGAGAGATGGAAATCTCCACCTGAGGCGCACTCTTTCATTGGTTTTGTCAATGAGATGGCTGCAGCTGTCCCATTTAACTTGGAGCTGGAGGAGGAGCCCAAGGCAGAAATGTCTGTCCTAAGCTACTCCTCCTAAGGAAGGGGTCACTATCATTGCACCCTATCCTGAAGGATGTACTGTTGAAGAACTGGGAATCTCCCTTCACAGGTCAGGTCACAACTAAAAAGGTAGATACGCAGTACCATATCCAAAATGGTAATGGCTTCGAGAGGGCACAATTGCCACACCACTCCATGGTAGTTCAGTCTGCTCACAAGTGGGCCAAGTGTTCTCAGTCTCATGCCTCGGCACCTCCAGGATGAGAAGCCAGGACCTTGGATTCGTTTAGGAGGAAGACTTTTCAGGCCTCTAATCTCTGCCTGCATCCAGTCCTACCAGCAATACATGAGCCTATACTTGGAGTCTTTGGTTAACAGTACATTTTGGCGGATTCTCTCCCACTGGAGCAGGCCACAGAGCTTTGCCAGTTGGCCAACAAGCAGATGGAGTGTAGGCATTATCTGTCCAGGAGCGCCTATGATTCTTTTGGTGTTGTATCCGGACTCTGACATGGGTGTCAAAATGTGTAGACTCTCATGGCTGCATATCTCTAACCTTGAATCTGTGGTTCAAGAGAAGTTAGCAGATGTGCCGTACCAAGGGGAAAATCTGTTCTCCCAGGGTCGCTTTACTCATACTACCCCTCTCCTCAGGTCGCTTCACTGGCTCCCTATCCGTTTTCGCATCCTGTTCAAACTTCTTCTACTAACCTATAAATGTACTCACTCTGCTGCTCCCCAGTATCTCTCCACACTCGTCCTTCGCTACATCCCTTCCCGTGCACTCCGTTCCATGGATAAATCCTTCTTATCTGTTCCCTTCTCCACTACTGCCAACTCCAGACTTCGCTCCTTCTGCCTCGCTGCACCCTACGCCTGGAATAGACTTCCTGAGCCCCTACGTCTTGCCCCATCCTTGACCATCTTTAAATCTAGATTGAAAGCCCACCTCTTTAACATTGCTTTTGACTTGTAACCACTCGCCTCCACCTACCCTCCTCTCCTCTTTCCTCTACACAATTGATTTGCTTGCTTTTTGTCTATTAGATTGTAAGCTCTTTGAGCAGGGACTGTCTTTCTTCTATGTTTGTGAAGCGCTGCGTACGCTTTGTAGAGCTATAGAAATGCTAAATAGTAGTAGTAGTAGGTCATTGACCTCATTAAAAAGCATACAGACACCATCTCCATTCTGTCTTGGCATCCTCCATCTGCGTCTTCTTCAGCACGAAAGTTTTCAAGTGGGCCTAGGCGGCGACCCTATTACTCGCATAGGCTCCTGCCTCCTGCTCACTCGGCCTAGCGTCTTAGGCCTGGCCAGCCCCATGCCCAGAAGCCCCAGCTGGTTCCTCAAAGCAAGGCATGTGCAGAGCATAGCTGCACTCAAAGTAACCATCTTACTGGTAAGGAGGAGACTGAAAGTTATCATCACAGATGGCCCCTTGTAACTGCCAACTGGTGGGTTCTTCAAGTAGTCCATATCAGTTATGCTCTAAATTGGCATCTGAGCATCTTTCCTAAGCTCTCAGCACAAGCAGGTACTTATAGAGGAAATCTTGTCCTTCTACAGGCCCAAGCAGTTGAACCTGTGCCACCATGGGAAGAAGGGAAGGGATTCTATGCCAGGTACTTCCTTGTGACCAAGAAAACAGGAGGATTCTGGCCCATCCTAGACCTATGGGCCCTGAACAAATTCCTGGTCAGGGAAAAGTTAAGGATGACTTCCCTGGGCACCCTTCTCCCTCTAATTCAGAAAAATGATTGGCTATGCTCTCTGGATTTAAAGGATGCCTATACCCACATTTCAATACTTCCCAGTGACAAGGGAAACACCACTTCCAGTATCGCATTCTGCCATTTGGTCTAGCATCCACTCCAAGAGTATTTACCAAATTAGCACTAGTAGCAGCGTATCTACGCAGACTGGGAGTGTATGTGTTTCCCCCTTTGGACAATTAGCTGGTCAAGAGCACATTGAAGGGATGGAGCATCATAATGTCAGAGCCATGGCTACTTCAGTAGCTCACTTGAGAGCCTCCATAGAGGAGATTTTCAAGGCTGCAACATGGTCTTCAGGCCACACTTTCACATCTCATTACTACCTTGATCAGGATACCCGACATGACAGTTGGTTTGAGCAGGCAGTCCTGCAGAATTTGTTTGGTATCTAGAATCCAACTCCACCCTCCTAGGCCCTGTTTTATTCTGTTTGACTGCACCTACAGAGCTAGAATCTATATAGTTTCAGGTTGATTGGAGTTTGTCTTGATGTTTTGAGACTTGATTGTCCTAGCTTTGTTGTTTTCAATGAGACTGGTAGCTAGGGAGTCCCACATGTGAGAATAAGAAGGCCCTACTTGTCCTAGGAGAAAGTAAAGATACTTAACTGTAGCAGATGTTCTCCGAGGACAGCAAGTTGATTATTCTCAAAATTGCCACCTCCCCTAGGAGTTGAAGATATCTTGAAAACCTGATTAGTCTGCATCCCTCAAGGATTATACTTGGATATCCCTGGCCTACACTGTTACCATATCTATACCTTCTATAAAAATAAAGCTTCCACATTTTATACAACATGTCCCCTCTTTTCTTCTTTTCTCTCATAAGTTAGTCTATTGTCGAGCCTCCCAAGCTGACCTGAACATTCACCTGTCGATGGAGAAGCTTGTGTTCTCACCATATATGACCGATGAGCAGGTAGATGCAGAAATGATAAAAGACATCAGAGACGCAAACAAAATGGGCAATGTGATAATAATGGGTGACTTCAATTATCCAAATATAGACTGGGTAAATGTAACATCGGGACACGCTAGAGAGGTACAATTCCTTGATGAAATCAAGGACAGCTTTATGGAGCAGCTGGTGCAGGAGCCGACGAGAGAGAGAAAAATTCTAGACTTGGTCCTTAGTGGAGCGCATGATCTGGTGAGAGGAGTTATGGTACTGGGGCCGCTTGATAGCAGTGATCATAATATGATCAGTTTTGATATCAACCTTGAAGTAACTATACACAGGAAGTCAAATACGTTAGTGTTTAACTTTAAAAAAGGAGACTATGATAAATTGAGAAGAACGGTAAAAAAAAAACTTGGGTAACTGAGAGAGTAAAAACTGTACAACAGGCATGGACGCTGTTCAAAAATACCATCCTGGAGGCCCAGGCCAAACATATTCCGCGAATTAGAAAAGAAAGACGGAAGTCCAAAAGACAGCCGGCATGGTTGAAAAGTGAGGTGAAGGAAGCTATTAGGGCTAAAAGAAATGCCTTCAGAAAATGGAAGAAGGAACCGTCTGAAAATAACAAGAAGCAGCATAAGGAGTGTCAAAGCAAAAGCAAGGCACAGATAAAGAAGGCCAAGAGGGATTACGAAAAAAAGATAGCATTAGAGGCAAAAAAACATAGCAAAAATTTTTTTCAGTATGTTAAAAGCAGGAAGCCGGCAAAAGAATCGGTTGGGCCGCTGGATGACCGAGGGGTAAAAGGGGCGATCAAGGAAGATAAAAACGTAGCAGAGAGATTGAATGAATTCTTTGCTTCAGTCTTCACCGAGGAAGATTTGGGTGGGATACCGGTGTCGGAAATGGTATTTCAAGCGGACGAGTCGGAGAAACTTACGTCACGGTAAACCTGGAGGACGTAATGGGGCAGTTCAGCAAACTGAAGAGTAGCAAATCTCCTGGACCAGATGGTATTCATCCTAGAGTACTGATAGAACTGAAAAATGAGCTTGCGGAGCTACTGTTAGTGATATGCAATTTATCCTTAAAATCGAGTGTGGTACCGGAAGATTGGAGGGTGGCAAATGTAACGCCGATTTTTAAAAAAGGTTCCAGGGGAGATCCGGGAAATTATAGACCGGTGAGTCTGACGTCAGTGCTGGGGAAAATGGTAGAGGCTATTATTAAAAACAAAATTAAAGAGCACATCCAAGGACATGGATTACTGAGACCAAGTCAGCACGGCTTTTGTGTGGGGAAATCTTGCCTGACCAATTTACTTCAATTCTTTGAAGGAGTAAACAAACGTGGGCAAAGGGGAGCCGGTTGATATTGTGTATCTGGATTTTCAAAAGGCGTTGACAAGGTACCTCATGAAAGGCTACAGAGGAAATTGGAGGGTCATGGGATAGGAGGAAATGTCCTATTGTGGATTAAAAACTGGTTGAAGGATAGGAAACAGAGAGTGGGGTTAAATGGGCAGTATTCACAATGGAGAAGGGTAGTTAGTGGGGTTCCCCAGGGGTCTGTGCTAGGACCGCTGCTTTTTAATATATTTATAAATGATTTAGAGATGGGAGTAACTAACGAGGTAATTAAATTTGCTGATGACACAAAGTTATTCAAAGTCGTTAACTCGCGACAGGATTGTGAAAAATTACAGAAGGCCCTTACGAGACTGGGAGACTGGGCGGCTAAATGGCAGATGACGTTTAATGTGAGCAAGTGCAAGGTGATGCATGTGGGAAAAAAGAACCCAAATTATAGCTACGTCATGCAAGGTTCCACGTTAGGAGTTACGGACCAAGAAAGGGAGCTGGGTGTCGTCGTCGATAATACGCTGAAACCTGCTCAGTGTGCTGCTGCAGCTCGGAAAGCGAATAGAATGTTGGGTATTATTAGGAAAGGTATGGAAAACAGGTGTGAGGATGTTATAATGTAACATACATAGTAACATAGTAACATAATAACATAGTAGATGATGGCAGAAAAAGACCTGCACGGTCCATCCAGTCTGCCCAACAAGATAACTCATATTTGCTGCTTTTTGTGTATACCTTACTTTGATTTGTACCTATGCTCTTCAGGGCACAGACCGTATAAGTCTGCCCCGCACTATCCCCGCCTCCCAACCACCAGCCCCACCTCGGCTCTGGCACAGGCACAGACCGTATAAGTCTGCCCAGCACTATCCTCACCTCCCCAGCCCTGCCTCCCAACCCCGGCTCTGGCACAGACCGTACAAGTCTGTCCAGCACTATCCCCGCCTCCCAACCACCAGTCCCGCTTCCCACCACCGGCTCTGGCACAGACCGTATAAGTCTGCCCAGCCCTATCCCCGCCTCCCAACCACCAGCCCCGCCTCCCGATCTTTACTAAGCTCCTGAGGATCCATTCCTTCGGCACAGGATTCCTTTATGCTTATCCCACGCATGTTTGAATTCCGTTACCGTTTTCATTTCCACCACCTCCCGCGGGAGGGCATTCCAAGCATCCACTACTCTTTCTGTGAAAAAATACTTCCTGACATTTTTCTTGAGTCTGCCCCCTTCAGGAGCAATACTTTACTTGCCGCTTGGCCATTTCCTGTAGGAAAGTCAGACGTCTCTTTTACCAGCTGCGGCAAAAGGGGGCCTCACAGTGTGTGTAAAACACACGCCAACACCAGCGCTTGTTCCCGATTGCCGCAGCTTGGTAAAAGGTGCCCTAGTTGATTTTTGAAAGTACAGAGCTATATATATGTACATACATTTGGGGAGGGGGGGTTGAGTAGATTTAAAAGGCAAAATGAAATCCAGAGCCATTCTCTGCAGCAGCTGGATGGTTTCATGAGTACGAGGAGGTGTGCAGTGTGTTGTTGAAATATGTAAATGTTACCAGCGATACAGCGAATGGCAGGTAGTAGTTACTGTGATAGCAACTTCACAACAGCACTTACCATTAATCTTTGCACCTAGATAAATGAAGAAAAGCTTCATGTATCCCATTTTGGACACTCTTGAGACCATGAGCAAGTACACAGAAAATGATTGGCAGCAATATCACGATTCTGCACTGCAGTCTGTGCGTAAAGTCGGTCATTTTGGATGTTAATAGGCAGTTCAACCATAAAATTTTTATCACCTTCTTTAAAATATTTTTGATAAAAAATTGATAAAATTTTTATCAATTTCTTTAAAATATTTTACGCTTACTCGCTTCCACCTCTTTTCTGGAAACTCCAGATATAAATCTCAAAAAAACGGGCTCAACTGATCTCAAATCAGGAAGTGGCCTGATCAGTTTGCACTGAAGAAAATATTGCGACAATTGAAGAACTTGTGCTGAGTCAAGAGAATACACCTATCCGTTTGTCAAATTAGTTGAGCAACCGGCATTTCTCATTCAATGGTGTTTTGGATCATCCACAGTGATCTTGACCTACAGTGTCTTAAGCAGAGGCAAGCGCAACAGCTAATCGAGAACAATTGCATTGCTCCTATGACATGGTCTGTCCCGTTCCTTTACAAGATCTATCCACATACTGTCTGTTTCATTTGGTTTACAGGTGATAAAATTTTATGGTTGAACTGCCTATTAACATCCAAAATGACCGACTTTACGCACAGACTGCAGTGCAGAATCGTGATATTGCTGCCAATCATTTTCTGTGTACTTGCTCATCTTTCAGCAAATTGGTCATGGTCTCAAGAGTGTCCAAAATGGGATACATGAAGCTTTTCTTCATTTATCTAGGTGCAAAGATTAATGGTAAGTGCTGTTGTGAAGTTGCTATCACAGTAACTACTACCTGCCATTCGCTGTATCGCTGGTAACATTTACATATTTCAACAACACTCTGCACCTCCTCGTACTCATGAAACTATCCAGCTGCTGCAGAGAATGGCTCTGGATTTCACTTTGCCTTTTAAATCTACTCAACCCCCCCCCCCCCCCAAAAAAAAAAAATGTATGTACATATATAGCTCTGTACTTTCAAAAATCAACTAGGGCCCCTTTTACCAAGCTGCGGCAATCGGGAACAAGCGCTGGTGTTGACGTGTGTTTTACACATACTCTGAGGCCCCCTTTTGCCGCAGCTGGTAAAAGGGACGTCTGACTTTCCTACAGGAAATGGCCATGCGGCAAGTAAAGTATTGCTCCTGTATCTTCAAGGTGTGCCGTGGGGGGAGGGGGATCTGAGGGGTCCAGGGGTTGGATCAGGTGTGTAGGGGGTGCTGTTTACAACAACAAAAAATTCCTAGGAGGGGGATTAAAGCAGTGCTGAGTCTGACAATTCTCATATTGGGAGGGGGGAATAAAAGCCAGTTCTGGAGGCTCTGCTCCCATCAGGTGGAGGGAGGGATAGTGAATAGGGGTCAGTGCTAAGTCTGGCGTTTGTGCTTACATCATGAGAGCTATTCTCATATCTTGGAGGGGGGGTAGGCCCAGTAAGAGTCTGGGGCTGCTCTTATATCACAGGAGTAGGGGGGATGGGGCAGTGCTGAGTCTGTGGGCTATTTTATATCAGGGGCGAGGGAATGGGGCAGAGAAAGTCCAGGTACTTTTCTGAACATCACAGGGGTGGGGAGGAGGATGAGGCAGTGCTGAGTCAGGGGGCTATTTTATATCACAGGGAGGTAGCGCAGGTGTAGCACAGGGGAGGTGGTGGAGGGAATAGTACAGAAAAAGCCCAGCTACTGTTCTGACATCACAGGGTAGAGTGGAGTGGGGCAGTGCTGAGCTGGGGGGCAGGGGGGGTGGAGGGAATAGAAACAGAGAAACACGATGGCAGATAAAGGCCATATGGCCCACCCAGTCTGCCCATCCTCTGAAACCCCTAACTCTTCCTTTTCCTAAGCGATCCCATGTGCTTATCCCATGCCTTTTTAAATTCTGACACAGTTCTTGACTGCACAGCCTCCACTGGGAAGGCCATTCCACGCCTCCTCCACCCTTTCTGTGAAATAATACTTTCTTAGATTGCTCCTAAACCTAGTTCCTCTTAACTTCATCGTATGCCGTGTTGCTCGAATTTATTTATTGTTACATTTGTATCCCACGTTTTCCCACCTATTTGCAGGCGCAATGTAGCTTACATAGTGATGTGGTAAGATAGTTCATGTGCTACAGCCACATTAGGGAATCGTTCAACGGAAGAGTTATGTAATGGCCATTTCGTACATTAGGTATGTTGTGTTGCAGAGATCAGGCGTTTATAATGGATTGGTCGGGTATGCCTTTTCGAACAGGTTAGTTTTTAGTTTTTTACGAAAGTGTATTTGGTCAAACGTGGTTTTCAAGGCTTTTGGTAATGCGTTCCACAGTTGTGTGCATATTATGTAGGAGAAATTGGAAGCATAGGTTGATTTGTATTTTGAGTCCTTTGCAGCTTGGGTAGTGCAGATTTAGGTACGTTCGTGTGGATTCGGATGTATTTTTGGTTGAGAGGTTGATCAGGTCTGTCATGTATCCCGGGGCTTCACCGTAGATAATTTTGTGGACCAGAGTACAGATTTTGAAAGCAATGCATTCTTTGATTGGGAGCCAGTGTAGTTTTGCGCATAAGGGTTTCAAATCACGTTTTTCTGAAGATGAGCCTAGCTGCCATGTTTTGAGCGGTCTGGAGTTTCTTTAACGTTTGTTCTTTGCATCCCACATAAATTCCATTTCAGTAGTCTACGTGGCTTAGTACCATTGATTGTATCAGGTTCCGAAATGTTTCCCTTGGAAAGAATTGTTTCACTCGTTTGAGTTTCCACATTGAATGGAACATTTTCTTTGTTGTGGACGTCACTTGGCTCTCTAGTATTAGGTTGCGGTCCAGTGTAACGCCTAGGATTTTCAGGCTGTCTGATATAGGGAGAGTGTAATCTGGGGTGTTGATAGTTGTGGGATTGTCTGTATTGTGTTGGTATGAGAGGATAAGACAGTGTGTTTTTTCTTTGTTGAGTTTTAGTTAAAAGGCATTTGCCCAGGAGTCCACGGTGTTCAAGCTGGTTGTGATTGCATTGGTGATTTCTGTCAGTTTGGATTTGTAAGGAATGTATATTGTGATGTCTGTGTAGATTTTTTTATTGCACTTGTATCCCACATTTTCCCACCTCTTTGCAGGCGCAATGTGGCTTACAAAACATCATGGATAATGGAAATGAGAAGAGAATATACATTTGGTGTTACAGAAGGATGTTGGATTGCTTGGTGATGGAATACATGATAGTAATATAATAGAATGCATTAATAACATTTCTGGGTATATGTATGAGGTTCACATGATTTGATCTTTGTGGTATATCTTGTCGAAGAGATGGGTCTTTAGTAGTTTACGGAAGTTGGTCAGTTCATAGGTCGCTTTTAGGTTGCGTGGCAGTGCGTTCCAGAATTGCGTGCTCATATAGGAAAAGGTTGATGTGTGAATTAATTTGTATTTTAGACCTTTACAGTTGGGGAAATGAAGATTGAGGAATGTTGCGAGATGATTTTTTAGCATTCCTGAGTGGTAGGTCTATCAAGTCTGGCATGTAGGCTGGGGCATCGCCATGGATGATTTTATGTACTAGGGTACACATTTTGAACGTGATACGTTCTTTGATTGGGAGCCAGTGTAGCTTCTCTCGTAGGGGTTTTGCACTTTCATATTTTGATTTTCCAAATATGAGTCTAGCAGCCGTGTTCTGGGCTGTTTGGAGTTTTTTTGAGTATTTGCTCCTTGCAGCCAGCATAGAGAGAGTTGCAGTAGTCTAGATGACTGAGTACTAATGATTGTACAAGATTACGGAAGACGGTTCTTGGGAAGAATGGTCTTACTCTTTTTAATTTCCACATTGAGTGGAACATCTTTTTGGTTGTGTTTTTCGTGTGATTCCCAAGTGTTAGGTGCTGATCAATGGTAACTCCAATAATTTTCAGGGTTTCCGAGATTGGTAAATTTAGTTATGGTGTTTTGATGGTGGTGAATTTGCTCGTGTTGTGTTGAGAGGTGAGTATTAAGCATTGGGTTTTTTCTGCGTTGAGTTTTAATTGAAAGGCATCTGCCCAGGAGTGCATGATATGTAGACTTTGGTTGATATCATTGAAAATTTCTTTTATGTCTTGTTTGAATGGGATGTAGATCGTTACATCATCAGCATAAATGTATGGGTTGAGGTTTTGGTTTGATAGTAGTTTGGCCAAGGGTGTCATCATTAGGTTGAATATAGATGAAGGGGTTGAGGCCTTGGTTGGATAGGGACTTGACTAGAGGGGTCATCATAAGGTTGAAGAGGATCGGTGATAACGGTGATCCTTGTGGTACTCCGCAGTTTGCTTTCCATGGTGATGATATGTTAGAGTTTGATTTTACTTGGTATGTTCTTCTGGTTAGGAAACCTTGATCCAGCTTAGTTTGTTTCCAGTAATATTAATATATTGTGGTTTACCATGTCGAATGCACTGGACATGTCGAATTGGAGGAGGAGAATGTTTTTGCCTATTGCTATTTCCTGCTTGAATTTGGCTAGGAGAGTGAGTAGTACTCTTTCTGTGCTGTGTAGGGGGTGGAAGCCTGACTGTGATTCGTGTAATATTGTGAATTTGCTTATGTAATCTGGCAGTTGTTTGGTTACCATGCTTTCCATCAGTTTGACTGACAACGGGATGGATGCTACTGGGCGGTAGTTAGTGATTTCATTTGCTTTTTTCTTGGTATCTTTTGGTATTGGGGTGAGTAGTATATTGCCATTTTCCTTAGGGAAGAGACCTTGCTGTAGCATGTAATTTAGGTGGGATGTGAGGTCTACTATGAAGCGGTCAGGGGTGGATTTCATTAAGTAGTTGGGGCAGGAATCAAGTTTACAGTGGGTGTTGGAGAACGGGCTGATTGCCCGTGCAACTGCATCAACGGTCAGCTGGATATTCTCCTGTGGTTGAGTCCAACTCGTTAAGGAAGTTTTCGATGTCAGTGTTGCCCTGAGATAACATGTTGCGTAGGTTTACAGTTTTTTCGTTGGAATACTTAGCAAGTTTGTCTGCAGATGGGACGTCTATGTTCAATGTGGTGACCAGGTTGGTATCTATGAGTTTGTTCACGAGTTGGTATAATTTCTTCATGTCTCTGTAGTCTGTCCCTATTTTAGTTTTATAGTATGATCTTTTGGTCTGTCTTATGGCGTATTTGTACTTTCTTAGTGATTGTCTCCATGCGTTGAGTGTGTGTTCATCTTTTGTTTTTTTCCATGCTCGTTCGAGTTTCCTGGATTGTTTTTAGCTTTTTTAGTTCCTCATTGAGCCACGGTATTGAGTTGTTCTTACGTGAAGATCTTGTTCTCAAGGGTGATATTTCATCTAGTATGTATTTGCGTCTTTTATCCCATTCTAAGAAGTAGTATATGGAGTCTGTTTGTGCTATCCATTCATTGTTGTATATCTGTAGCCAGAATGTTGTATGGTCTACTTGGCCTCTTGTTCTGTAAGTTGTGTGTTCTTGTATTTGGTGTAGACCCTTCTTCCACCAGTGTAGGGATAGGTTTAGTTTGTAGTGATCAGACCAGGGTGTTTCTGTCCATTTGATATCTGTTATTATTAAGTTCTGGTCCGTTGAAAGTTTGTGTGAGATGAGGGCCAATGTGTGCCCTTTGATGTGGGTTGATTGGATTTGTGGCCATTTGAGATCCCATAGTTGGAGGAATTCCATACATTCTAGTGCGTTGGTTGAGTTCGGGTCTTTTAAGTGAAGGTTGATCTCTCCTATTACTAGTACATTGGAGTTGGTTACACATGTGTTTGAGATGAACTCACTGAAGAGGAAACTACACATCTTTCCTCCTTGAAACTAACTACCTGTTCCTCTGATGCTATTCCCACCCATCTACTTAACACTATCTCTCCTACTGTCATCCCGTTTATCTGTCATATCCTCAATCTTTCACTGTCCACTGCGACTGTTCCTGATGCCTTCAAACATGCCGTAGTCACACCACTCCTTAAAAAACCTTCATTGGACCCTACCTGTCCTTCCAACTATCGCCCCATCTCCCTCCTCCCTTTCCTATCCAAGATACTTGAACGTGCTGTGTACCGCCATTGCCTTGACTTTCTTTCATTTCAAGCTATTCTTGATCCACTTCAATCTGGCTTTCGCCCCCTTCATTCTACTGAAACCTTTGCTAAAGTCTCCAATGATCTGTTCCTAGCCAGATCCAAAGGTCTCTATTCTATCCTCATCCTTCTCGATCTATCTGCTGCTTTTGACACTGTTGATCACAGCCTACTCCTTGATACGCTGTCCTCACTTGGATTTCAGGGCGCTGTTCTTTCCTGGTTTTCTTCTTATCTCTCCCAGCGTACCTTTAGTGTATACTCCAGTGGATCCTCTTCTACTTCTATCCCACTGTCAGTTGGTATACCTCAGGGATCTGTCCTGGGACCTCTTCTCTTCTCCATCTATACTTCTTCCCTTGGTACTCTGATCTCATCCCATGGTTTTCAGTATCATCTTACGCTGATGACTCCCAGATCTACCTCTCCACACCAGAAATCTCAGCTGAAATCCAGGCCAAAGTATCAGCCTGTCTGACATTGCTGCCTGGATGTCTCAGCGCCATCTGAAACTAAACATGACCAAGACTGAGCTTCTTATCTTTCCCCCTAAACCAACCTCTCCTCCTCTACCATTCTCTATTTCTGTGGATAACACTCTCATCCTTCCTGTCTCATCAGCTCGAAACCTTCGACTCCTCTCTCTCCTTCTCTGCACATATTCAACAGACTGCTAAAACCTGTCGTTTCTTTCTCTATAATATCAGCAAAATTCGCCCTTTCCTTTCTGAGCACACTACCAGAACCCTCATCCACGCTCTTATCACCTCTCACTTAGACTATTGCAACTTGCTTCTCACAGGTCTCCCACTTAGGCATCTCTCTCCTCTTCAATCTGTTCAAAATTCTGCTGCACGATTGATATTCTGCCAGGGTCATTATGCTCATATTAGCCCTCTCCTCAAGTCACTTCACTGGCTTCCTATCCGTTTCTGCATACAGTTCAAACTCCTCTTGTTGACCTATAAGTGCATTCACTCTGCAGCTCTCCCTACACTCCTCTCCACTCTCATCTCTCCCTACATTCCTCCCCGGGAACTCTGTTCACTGGTTAAATCTCTCTTATCTGCACCCTTCTCCTCCACTGCTAACTCCAGACTCCGTTCCTTTTATCTTGCTGCACCATATGCCTGGAATAGACTTCCTGAGCCGGTACGTCAAGCTCCATCTCTGGCTGTCTTCAAATCTAAGCTAAAAGCCCACCTTTTTGATGCTGCTTTTAACTCCTAACCCTTGTTCACTTGTTCAGAACCCTTATTTTATCATCCTGACTTTAATATTCCCTTATCTCTTGTTTGTCCTGTTTGTCCTAATTAGATTGTAAGCTCTGTCGAGCAGGGACTTGTCAGCGCTGCGTATGCCTTGTAGCGCTATAGAAATGCTAAATAGTAGTAGTAGTAGTAGTAGCAAATCCCTCCAGTAAGATCCCTGCAACCTGCACTTTAGGCTCTTTTAGTAATTCAGACTTCACATTCTGTGCCTGCAACATCAGGGTCCAATGGACTATTCTCTCTGTCCTAATTCTACTACAAGCCAACTTGCCCCCACAATGAATTTAAGGGGGGTGTGGTGGCTACATATGTAAGTGGTTTGAGCCCCAATAATGTACGTAAACTTTTGCATAGCAGCATATGCAGCCAGAACATGTTTTTTACAGGTTCCCATTTTAAGTTCTGGAGAAGTGAGAACTCTGGAAAAGAAAGCAATTGGCCGGTCTGTCCTTCCTAAGCGCTGTGTTAGGGCAGCTCCTATACTGTTCTCACCAACCACTGGGTATAGGAAAAAATTCTGCTTGTGATCTGGGGGAGCAAGGACAGGAGCAGAAGTCAAAGTCTACTTGAGTTTAGTCACTGCCTATGTGTGTTCTGCCTCCCAAACATATTCTTTACGTTTAAGCAAGGAGTGTAGTGGAGCAGCCACTTCAGCATAGTTGTGCGTAAAATCACGGCAGAACCCTGTAAGCCCTAGAAATGATTGGAGGGATTTCTGGTCTGTAGGAAGAGGTATTTTCTGTATGAGATCTATTCTCTGAGAATCTATGGATTTCCCTTCCTGGCCAATAGTGACTTCTAGAAAGGAAACCTGTGGTTTACACAGCTGAGCTGGGTTTACTTTAAGTCCAGCTTCCAAAAGAGATTTTAAAATCTCTCTTACATGGGCCCAGTGGTCAGATTCAGTTTCAGTTTGAATTAGAATGTCATCAACATATTGGATTATATTGTCTCTACAAGACACCTGAGCTATGGCTTCCTGCATGTATTTGTGGAAAATGGATGGAGAATCCTTATAACCCTGGGGTAACGCAGTCCATGCGTACTGTTTATTTAGCCACTGAAATGCTGTTTTGTACTGGCATTCTGGGGCCAGGGGCAGGCTCCAAAACCCATTTGAAATGTCTAGGACAGAAAAAAAATTACAGTTGGGGTTTAATTTCGAGATCATTTCCGGGTATGAGGCTGCCACCGGTACCACAGATTTTGATTTGATTTAGGGCGCGGAAATCTATGGTCAGTCTAAAGAAGCCTCCTGGTTTAACTATTGGCCATGCTGGTGAGTTGCATGTAGAAGAGATTGGTCTAATTATGCCCCTCTCTTCCAGTACCTGTATAATCTTAGCTACAGGTTCTGTTGCCTGATGAGGTACTGGATATTGCTTTTGTGGCGGAGGATCCTCTCCTTCCAACAGGATTTCTGTGGACATTCTGCCACATTCTAGTTTGTCTTGTGCCCAAACAGGGATGTCTGTAACCTCTGTGGGAATTACACTCGGATCAT
Organism: Microcaecilia unicolor; assembly: GCF_901765095.1. NCBI lineage: Eukaryota > Metazoa > Chordata > Amphibia > Gymnophiona > Siphonopidae > Microcaecilia > Microcaecilia unicolor. The sequence goes on along the minus strand of NW_021962925.1, from coordinate 333,813 downwards.
ACTGTTGGTCAGCTTTTGTGCATTGTGTGGCCAAATGCGTGGGAATTGCTTCGTGCACCAAAATTGTAGACATTTTTGGAGATCCAATACATTGCCACAATGTAAGATTAGCCATATCCACTACCAAATTTAACTGGTTGAGGACATCAATTCCAATTATCCCCTTTTTTGTGCTTACTATAGTGGCGGCACTGGTTTCCAAAATTTCATTATCGGGGGTGGGCGTTTCCAAGATGGCGACACGATGTTGAATGTGAGCGATCGAGCTACTCTGGATTAAGAATTGTTACCTCGTTTATTACCTAAAATGCCTCATACCAAGAGGAAAGGAGCGGTAAAGAACCTACTGCCAACGGTTCGCACCTCTTCGCCTATCCAGACGACGCTTGACCGCTTTACAACAAATTTCACACAAGATACCGGCGTTCAGCAGGCCGCTGTGAGTGCTGACGAAGGAGCGTCAGCCCACCAGGCAATAGAAACAACTCTCTCGCCGCCGGAGGTTAATCCCCCACCTTGTCCAGCTCATCAACGGGAGAGGGGGTCAGACCCAATTGCTTCGGAAGACGAGGGCGACGGATCTGTAAATGGCGGCTCCCCCCCCCCCCCCCCCCAACGAGAGCAGAGGAATCATTCTTGGAGCAACAAGCTCCCCAGGTGGACACGCTGGAATTGATCTGGAAAGCCATACAAGATCTCACAAAGACGGTAGTGAATTCGGCCCGGGAGACCACATCACTTGTGAGTAAAGTTAATGCCTTAACTGAAACTGTGGAAAATTTAAAAACAGATACAACAACAAGAATTGATTCGATTCAATCGGAAGTAGCGACACTGAAAACGATTAACACGGCTTTGATTAAAGATAAGCTGGCGATACTGAGGAAGATTGAACAAATGGAAAATTTTAAAAAACGTCTTAATTTAAGGATATTGAATTTTCTTGTAATAAATGGCCTGAGCCCGATGGAATTATTTCGAAAGTATTTGATTGAAAATTTACAATACTCCCCATCTCATATTCCTCCAGTAAATAAAATTTACTATATCCCTTTGTCTAAAAAGAAAGATGGGGTAGTGAAAGAAATCGGAGACCAGGCAGTTTGTGGAGGGAGTGAACAAGAAACACAAGATCTTTCAATGTTTCTGGAACAATCTTTTTCAGTGGTTACTCAGCGGCAAACTTTGATCATATCGTTAGTATTTGAACAAGCTCTCAGTGCTATATTAAAACTATATTTTAAAAATTCCAAGAAAATCTTTTGTGGATCCCGGGTTTGGATATACCCGGATGTGAATAAAAATACTCAAGACAGGAGGAAATTATTCCTTGCACTTAGAGAGGAAACTAGGGCAATGGGAGCGTCATTTCTCTTGTCTTATCCATGTAAATGTATTGTAAAATATCTGAATGTTAAATATGTTTTCTTTGAGCCTGAGCAACTTAAAAGTTTCTTGGATCAAAAAAGGCTCTCCAGTGGATCCCAGTGAATAGTTTAACAGCTGATTAATATATTAAGAAAGTGAATTTGAGTTAGGCCGATTCCTTTATGATTTTGCATGTGATCTCCTTATCTTTATGAAACGACCCCTATTTTTGAGGTCTAAGAAAGAGATTAATAATATTGATGTTTGTATTGTGGAAAACGTTTTGTTTAAAACAAATTTCTCTGTGTTACTTTTACAAGATGTAAGGCTTGTTAAAATTAATAAATAAATAAATTAAAAAAAACTAAATTTCATTATCATGTTCCCTCTGCATCTGCACTGGGATACCCCATTTAACTGGGATAGCCACACAGTTGGTAACTGTGTCATTGATCCCTTGGATTTTATATGTTTGCACATTTTCCTGGTCTGAAGTGGGAGAAACCCTGCTTGTAAAACTGATTCCAGCCCCTGTGTCAATCAACGCTAATTTATCCTGACCCCCTATCCTGCTGTTCACATTGGGGCATCCACAAGTGTCCAAAATCAAGGGTGCCACAAACTTTAATTTATATTCTGAATCTGTCTCCTTTCCCTTATCCTGAGGTGCTGGAAGTGTGTGCTCAGGTAAGTGAAAGGAGTCAGGCTGGGCACAAAAAACTTGGGATTGTTTGATATTTGGACTCTGGAGATCAGGACATCCCTATTCCTTTTTTTCTTGATTATCCTGGGCAGCTATCAATTCACTTTTTATTCTGTCTAATTCTTGCTGCATGGTATATTTATCTTGCTCCCACTTAAAGCGAAAACTACATACCTGTAGAAGATATTCTCTGAGGACAGCAAGCTGATTGTTCTCACTGATGGGTGATGTCGACGGCAGCCCCAGGACCGGAATTCTCTCTAGCAACAAAGAGTTTGCTAGCCTCGTGCTCCCATGCATATCGCGCATGCGTGACCGTCTTCCCGCCCGAACGCGAGCGTGCTCCTCAGTCCAGTGAAAAGCAAAGAAAGGGAAGACACAACTCCTAAGGGGAGGTGGGCGGGATTGTGAGAACAATCAGCCTGCTGTCCTCGGAGAATACCTTCTACAGGTATGTAGCTTTCGCTTTCTCCAAGGACAAGCAGGCTGCTTGTTCTCACTGATGGGGTATCCCTAGCCCCCAGGCTCACTCAAAACAATAAACATTGGTCAATTGGGCCTCGCAACGGCGAGGACATAACTGAGATTGACCTAACTTATACAACTAACTGGAACAGAACAAAAATGGGACTGGGGGGAGGAGTTGGATTCTAAACTCCAAACAGATTCTGTAGCACAGACTGCCCAAATCGACTGTCACGTCGGGTATCCTGCCTTCAAGTGGGCCACTGAAGCAGCCATGGCTCGAACATTATGAGCCGTGACATGACCCTCAAGAGTCAGCCCAGCCTGGGCATAAGTGAAGGAAATGCAATCTGTTAGCCAATTGGATATGGTGTGTTTCCGTACAGCCACTCCCCTCTTGTTGGGATCAAAAGAAACAAACATTTGAGCGGACTGTCTGTGGGGCTGTGTCCGCTCCAGATAGAAGGCCAATGCTATCTTGCAGTCCAATGTATGCAGTTGACGTTCAGCAGGGTGGGTATGAGGACGGGGAAAGAATGTTGGCAAGACAATTGACTGGTTCAGATGGAACTCCGACACCACCTTCGGCAAGAACTTAGGTGGAGATGGATAGTCCAGGACCTGGAACATCTCAGCCCTGGGCTCATCCACCGTCTCCATAGGGAAGGGAATGGCTGTAGACATTTCCCGGACAAATGAAGAGAAAGAAAGACTCTCCGGGGGAGAAAGCTTTCTCTCAGGTGAGGGAGTAGGATCGGAAGGGAGTCCACAGGACCCCTCATCTGAGAAATACCTGGTGTCCTCCTCCGCTTCCCACGAGTCCTCTCCATCGGTATCGGACATGAGTTGGTGAACTTCGGTTCGAAGCCGGGCCCGTCAATGCTGAGGAACGATGTCCTTCGTGGCGTTGTCGAGAGGGAGACCCCCGAGCCGCAGGTGATGAAGCTTCCTCCAGCGACGTCGGCGGGGAGTCAACCTGGGTAGTGGCCGATACCGGTACCGCAAGCCCCCACCCTACCCATCTTCAAATCCTTGCTCAAAGCCAACCTCTTCAATGTTGCTTTTGGCACCTAACCTTTATACCTTTCAGGAAATCTAGACTGCCCCAATTTGACTGCCCCTACTTGACTGACTGTACATTTGTCCTTTAGATTGTAAGCTGTTTGAGCAGGGACTGTCCTTCTATGTTAAATTGTACAGCGCTGCGTAACCCTAGTAGCGCTTTAGAAATGTTAAATAGTAGTAGTAGTCGGAGACCTCACCACGGGCGACGAGCCAACTGCTGCCTCCCTCAACGGTACCGACGGCGCAAGCACCTGTGGTACCGGAACAGACGGTACCGATGGCGCAAGCACCGAAGGTACCGGAGATGGTCGCAACAGCTCTCCCAGAATCTCTGGCAGTATGGCCCGGAGGCTCTCGTTCAGAGTAGCTGTAGAGAAAGGCAAAGGAGCCGGTACAGGCGACGACGACAGAATCTGTTTGGGGCTCGGAGTCGGTACCGGGCTGTCCTGTGGAGGGCGCACCGACACCTCCTGAATGGAGGGTGAGCGATCCTCCCGGCATTGGCGCTTCTCGGGTGCCGAAGACCTTGGCGTCCCGGAGCTCTCAGTACCGTGGCGGGCACGCCAACGGTACCCTCCGGTACCGAAGAGGAAGACGTGGAATCCACACGTCTCCTCAGGGCCGGGTCTAAAGAAGGTTGATCCCGGGGGGCCTGTAGAACAGGAGTCCTCGAGGCAGGTGGAGACCCGCTCGATGGCTCACTGCCACCAGCATGGGACCTATGGACAGCCCTTACCTGCACTCCGGACATCGATGCAGTCTCCGGTACAAAGTACAGGCGTTGGGACGATGGCCAGCTCCCAAACACTGAAGACACAAAACGTGTCTGTCAGTGAGCGAAATTGTCCGGTTGCACGACGTGCACTTTTTAAAGCCGCTGGTAGGCCTCGTGGACATGGGCAGAAAAATCACGCCGGCGAGGTCAAACGTGATGGTGTCGAAAAAAGAGGACACCAAACAAAGAAAAAAAGGGGTCCCGCATGGGCGACCCAAAATAGCCGCTGAAGAAAAAGAAAGAAAACTTATGGGAGCAAAGTTCTACGAAATAAAGGAAAACAAAAACTTTTTTTTTTTTTAAAGAGAAGATCGCGAAAATAGCCGAAAAACCAGCGAAAAAACTCATGGGGAGTCCGTAAAACCGCAGCGAGGGGTCTCTGGGGCAGAGAACAGCAGTGAAGCAGCGTCCCGAGCTGTGGAAAAAACAAGACTGAGGAGAACGCTCGCGTTCAGGCGGGAAGATGGTCACGCATGCGCGATACACATGGGAGCGCGAGGCTAGCAAACTCTTTGTTACTATGGAGAATTCCAGTCCTGGGGCTGCCGTCGACGTCACCCATCAATGAGAACAAGCAGCCTGCTTGTCCTCTTGAGAATTTGCTGCTGTTCTAACTGATCGCTCTGTGCTTTGAGTTCATGAAACGGGATGTAGCCTGAGGAATTTCTAAAATTACCTCTGCCCTGCCCTCTCCATGGGGCCTGTCCTGTGTTTCCTGACCTATTGCTGTGGGATGGCCCTTCTGCTTGCCATTTTTTTGCTTCTGACACAGTAATACCTGGGATGGCTGAGTTTTCCACACAGATCCAATCCTGAGCATTAGCGTGTCAAAAGGAGTTTCTTTGGGGTCCTCAGCAAACAATCTGAGATGTTAGTAATTTCAGGGGATAGGATTTCCAATAAAAATGCTTTATGATGTTCCTGACCATAATCTTCTGTTTTGGCCCAACCATCCTGGTCTCAAAAGGCTGCTTCCAGTACCCACAATCGGTGCACAAATTGTTCTAGTGTGTCATTTGGCAGGGGTGCAAGTATTCTAAATGCTTGCATTTGAATACAGTGAAATAATTGCTCAAGACCCTTTTTCACCAACTGATATGGGTGGGTGAGAGATCCTATTTTAAAATAGAGGGGTCCTAAAGCCACATGCATAAGTCTGTCAAAGTCAGATGTTTTCCTCTTATACTTTCCTAGGCCCCAGTGAATCAGAATATCAGTGGCCCATTTGCACCATTCATATTAAAAGGCATAGGGCCGACCTTCTGTGTTATCCTTTCAATGTCACTATCTTTTAATGAGTCATACAGTACCAGGTTTACTGGTGTTCTGGGGTCTGTACTGGACTCAGTCTCTGTCTGCAGAATCCTCCCTAACCCTCAGGTCAGTGCTTGAGCCTGGGGTTTCCTCATCTATGCATATTTGAGTGCTTAAGTCAGCGTTTTCAGTCTTAGAATTGCCCCCACTTCTCAAATCCACTACACACACTTCTGTGTGCTTTGTGGTTCTATGAATTGAAAACCTGGCTTATAGGGTGTTTCATAGGCTGGAGGTGCTGAGGGAGAAATAATCGGGGCCTGCCAGTGCACAGAGTTAATCTTGTCCTTTGAGGCACATTTACTTTTTAAATGTTTTGATTCTGTTTTAGCCTCGTCCAATTGTTCATTTACATGTAAGAAGGAATTTGTTGCTTGCACAACTTGGGCCCTTTGCATAGAGATGCAAACTTGTGCTTCCTCTAGGTCCCTGGTTAATTGAGTGCACTGAGTGGTCAGGTCTGCATTTTCCTGTTTCAAACTAATGAGCCCCCTACACAAGCCTTGTTTAAAAAGACATTTCTGTTTGTTTGTTTTCTTTTTGAACTCTTGGGAATGTGTATCATTTGTTTTTGGATGTTATACCAGGAATCCTCTGAGAATTCCCCTTCATATGGGCTTCCCTTTTTGTTAGAATCCGTACAAAAGCACACAATATTGGAACGCACTACCCATGGCCCTGAAAACCATAACCAATCTAACAAGCTTTCGCAAAGCTCTGAAAACACATCTCTTCAACAGAGCCTACAAAAGTCACCCTCAATGAAACATATCATTCCGTAAACTTTATAAGGCACCTACAACACCTCCCACACGACCTTACCTAACACCTTTCCATCTGAATTCCTCTTCCACCTCAGCTTATGATTGACTGTTTTTGTTCTTTCAAATCATGTAACGACGTTTTCATTTTCCATTCTCTGTAAGCCACATTGAGCCTGCAAAAAGGTGGGAAAATGTGGGGTACAAATACAATATATATATATATATATATATATATATATATATATAAACTAGCTCTGTGTGGCTCTTGGAGTTGGAACAGCCCTCTTTATAAAGAAGAGGGACTAGAGAGACAGTGCAGAATTAATATACATTAAGCAAGGCAGGTGTTAAAAGATTAGATATGCCAACTGTCAGTTCCTGTCAGGCAGAGCTGACTTTCACCAAGACAGAGACTGGCTGAATATAGAGAAATAGTTCAAAGTGATAGGAAATTAAGTGATTACCAAAGACAGATATGTAGTGTTTAAAAATGTGGGACTGTTTAACTTGGTACCCCTTCCAATAAAGTTGGAAGATCTATCGGTCTTTTCTGAGCAGCCCCAAACACAGCATTAAATTAATTCAACTTTTAATCCCCCTTAACACGCCTAGAATTACATATGCAAACATGCAGAGAGCAAAAAGAAATTTTCTTACTTACCCAGCTGGAGATCCTCTAGCGAGACCGAGAGGAGCCCCCAAATGTCAGCAATCATTGTCTAGGGTTGGTCCCGACCGAGGTCCAGTTCACAGCGGCAGTGAGTTCGTAGAGACAGTAGGTTCTCAAAGAATACACAATCCACACGAGTTTGGATATATAAAGTATATTATATTTGCAGATATGTATAGGCTCACAGCACTTAGTACAGGTAACTGTACAGCGCTGCGCAACCCTAGTAGCGCTTTAGAAATGTCAAGTAGTAGTAGTAGTAACTGGTACAGGCTGTCTCTGGGTGTGTGTTTAGAGAGAGAAAGGCTAGGGTGTTTGTTCAGAGGAAGAGAGAAGCCTTGGGGTTGTGCTGCAAGATGTATATATGTGTGCAGAGAGAAAAACTGCCATCCCCAGAGCCCTGTGCTCTGGGGCTCAAGATGGTTGTGGGCAGAGGGAAAGAAAGAAGTGCCCCCAGAGCTCTGTGCTCTGGGGCACAGAGAAAGACAGAGCGAGAAAAAGATGGAGAGAGATCCCCTGCAGATCCATGTGCTTCTGCTTTTATACCTCCAGAACAAAGAGATCAAAAACTTATCTTCCTTCCCAGCCAAACTCCAGTGTACCTTCTCTGAAGTCAGGAAAGGTGACCAATTTCACAGGTTCTCCTTTTGAAGTCCCAGGCTATGGGAGCCTCTCTGGCTTCCTTTGTTCTCAGAGCTCTGGTCCCAGATGGAACAAAAGGTATGGTAATCAGGAGTAATTAAACACAGGGCTAGCAGGCAGCTCAACACCATTTGGTCCATTTTGCCATCCTCTGATTCCTGAGGGAGGGGGAGTTCTCAGAGGTCAGAAGCTGGTTTAATATTACTGTATATTAATTTTGCATATGTCCAGCCATCCTGACAGGACTGTCTCTTCATGTTCAAGTGTACAGCGCTGCGTACGTCTAGTAGTGCTATAGAAATTATAAGTAGTAGTAGTATGAAGTCCATGAAGTTAGTCTGGCTTTCGTTCCAGTTACCTGGAGGTCTGTAGAATAGGACGCATGACAAATGTTCGCGAAGAGTTTTGTTGTGGATTTTGATTGAGGCCATTTCAAGTTGAGGTGTCATGGACTCTGCAGTAGTTTCAGTGGTAAAGTGAGATGGGTAGATTAGTGCTAAGCCTCCACCTCTCTTTTCCTTTCTGGTCCAATGTGTGATTTTGTATCCTGGAGGGCATAGGTCTAGGATTATAGGGTCCTTCTGGTCATGGATCCAGGTTTCATTGATGAAGAGTAGGTCAAGGTCCTCTGCCATGATCCAGTCAGTTAGTATTTCTGTTTTGTTTACTGCAGATCTTGCGTTGATGTAGCCTATTTGGATTGTTTGGAATGGGTCTCCTGCGTTTGGTGTTGTGTAGACTTTTATTATTTGTCGTTTTTTTGTTGATGTGGGTTTGTTTGGACCCTTCTTTGCATTCTGTGGTGGATGTCCGCATGTTGGTGATCTTCCTTTGTTTAAGTTGTTGTCTGTTTGTTTAGGCATGGTGAATCTGATTAATCGTTGATTGTTTAGTAAGGGTATAGTGTTGCTTTCTGCAAGAGGGTTGGTTGGTGTTGCGTGAATCAGTGTTAAGGAGTAGGTTATTAAAAGTAGTTTGAAGGTATGCATTTTGGTTTCTATTGTCTGGGGCTACTGATGAGACTGTGTTCCGGTGTTTGGATGCGTGATGAGACTTTGTTCTTTTTTTATATATATACCTTTATTTTTGAATTTTAACAAATTACAACAAAACAATCAGCTGGAAAGCAGCTCCAGTGCTAATCATACACTACAAGATAACATTACAATCATTTCTCTCCTTCCCCCTTCCCTCTTCCCCCCCCCCCTTTCCTCCCCCCTCCCCTACACCTGTAGCTGTCTTTAAGTATCGCAGTTACTATGCTAACAAAGAGGGACCAGGCCCTGCAGACCACTGGCTATATGGATCCCAGATGCGATGGTAGGGCCCCAACTGCCCCGTGCGTAAGGCTGTCAACTTGGACATTAAATTAATATAGTCCACCTTTCGCAGAACTTCTCGAAGACCCAGGAGGGTTGGTTGCTTCCATGCTGCTGCTAGCAACAATTTACTAGCTACAAACACATAGGCAATTAGCTGGTGAGTAAAGGATTTCACCCCGTAAGGTCTAACATGTAAGAGGCAATGTTCCATCTTCAAAGGATATTGTATTCCTGTGAGAGCAAGCACAAAGTCCAGAATAGTAGCCCAGAATTCCTGCGCACGTGGGCAAGTCCACCATATATGCACCATATCAGCCTCTAATCTGCAATGGCGCCAACATAAGGCTGAACTGGTAGGGAACATCTTGGAAAGCCTTTTTGGCGTGTAGTACCAGCTATACAAGATCTTATGGCCATTTTCCATCAAATTACTAGAAATTGACACTTTAAGCAGAGATTTAAAAATACGTTCCCACTGGTTAGAATCATAAGATACACCAATGCAGCCTCCCACTTAGACAGATAATATATGATCGGCCTTTGATAAGTCAAAAGAGCTCTATATATTCTTGAAATACATCCCCTAGTTGCTCCACTCATCAGTGCCCACTCTAAGGGTGCTTCAGTTAAATTCAATTCGCTTTTGGCTCTCCGATTCACAAAGTCCCGCACCTGCTGATATGAAACTCAGTGAGTGGGAGGCCAAACTCTTCTTGGCTAACTGGAAATGATACAAACTCACCCTTCTCCCAAATTGGCCCAACGTATACAAACCCAGCCTTTCCCAGGAACGAAAACAGGGATCAATGGTCCCTGGCATGAAAGACGGAGCAAATCTAATATACATATGCAAAAAATATTTTCGTCCCGGGAAAAACCTGTTTCGGATTGCAATCCAAGTCATCAAAGGCCATCTAATAAGTGGTGAGGCAGCGTGAGCAATCCTTCGCACAAGCTGTTCCGGCATCCAGGGAATGGCCTTCAGTGGATAAGAGGCAAGCTCAGCCTGTTCAAGAGACTGCCAAAATTTTCCAGACCCCCTGAGCCACTCTGCCAAGACAAGAAGATGTGCAGCATGATAATATTCTACAAAAGAAGGAACCCCCATACCCCCATGCTCACACTTCTGGAACATCACTGCCGCCCGTACTCTTGGGGCTTTCTTTTTCCAAATATAAGAGAACACTTTTTTTTTTTTCAGGTTTCGAAAGAATTGATCTGGCAGAGAGGTAGGAAGAGCCATAAATAAATATAACAACTTGCGAAGTATTATCATTTTAATCGCACTGACGCGGCCCATCCAAGAGATCGTTAAGCCCTCCCAGCGATCTAACTCCAAGAACAGTTCTCGCAGTTTCCCCGGGAAATTCACATCATATAAATCTGCTATGTCGCTAGTCAAATTAACCCCCAGATATCGAATAAACTTCTTTGCCCAGCGGAAGGGGAAGTCGGATTTCAACCTGGATACTTGAGCATCAGCATAACCAACATTTAAAGCTTCCGACTTCTCCAGATTAATTCTGAATCCCGAAACCTGCTCATACCACTCCAAAGCAGACGACAATGCGGGAAAAGAGACATCCGGATTGGTCAGTGTCAGTAAGATATCATCTGCAAATAACAAAATTCGCGACTCCACCCCTTTAATACACACTCCCACAATATCCGGATGTTCGCGAATATAACAAGCCAGGGCTCCACCACCAATGCAAAAAGTAAAGGCGATAAAGCACATCCCTGCCTTGTGCTCCTGCTTAATAAAAATGAGGGAGAACTATGTCCATCGATCTTCACAGAAGCACAAGGCTCCGCATATAAAAGATGAAGCCAAGAGAGAAATTGATCTGCAATTCCCACTTTTTGCAAAACTGCGAACATGAATGGCCAGTGCACCCTGTCGAACGCTTTTTCTGCGTCTAAAGAGAGCAACCCCATAGGTATTTTTGCCGATCTAGCATAGTAGATGAGATGGAGTGCACGTCTGATATTATCAAATGTCTGCCGATCCTGAATAAAGCCCGCCTGGTTCTCATGAACCAAAGTAGGGAGATAATTTTGTAGGTGAGTAGCTAATATTTTGGTAAAGATTTTATAATCTACCCCTAACAAAGAAATGGGGCGATAAGAACCACATTGAAGAGGGTCTTTACCTGGCTTTAATATTACTGAAATAGTCGCTAAGTTCCAAGTTTTCAGGATCGGCTGACCTCTACCAAAGGAGTTAAACAGACGCAAAAAGAATGGCCCTAAGACTTTAGCCAAAGGTCTTGTAAAATTTGTAGTGAAACCGTCTGGCCCCGGAGCTTTACCCACAGATAGGGCACGAATCGCTCACAGAACCTCATCCAACTCAATAGGCCGAGATAATTGATATTGAGCCCCCACTGAAAGCATCGGTAGCTTGACCCTACCCAAAAACATCAAAATATCCTCCATCGAGGGATCAGCATCGGGAGTATATAGAGTTTCATAAAACTGTTGGAACAGGTTTTGTATATGCCCTTGCTCTGATGTTATTGTGCCATCTCTAGTTTTGAGAGTAGAAATATGATTCCACAAAGCCTGTTTTTTAAGCTTGTAAGCTAAGAGCTTACTGGATTTGTTCTCAAATTCAAACTGGCATTGTCGCACCCGCTGCAACTGTTCAGCTATATCAGCCAACTGCTGCTCATGCAGCTCGTGTTGCAATTTCTGCATCTGTTCCAACAAGAATGAGGAGTGTTGCGGAGCCCTCCGATGTAAAATCCTCTCTATTGCTAGCAATCGTCTCCGCAAATCATTTTCCACTGCTCTTCGTTCACTCTGTACATGGGCTTTTAATGCTATAAAATGGCCACGGCGTACAGCCTTCAACCCGTCCCATACAACCCTCAAGGGAACTTCGCCATTATCATTAAATTGAATATACTCTTTAATTTGATTTTCTAATTGGACGACATATGACAACTCTGACAAGATAGAATCATCTAGATGCCACTCCGATCGGGCTCTCTGCGCCACCGGCATGTCCAACTTCAGTACTACGGGACTATGGTCTGACCACGTGCGGCTAGCGATTTGATGTTCCAGAATTCTGTGAATCAACTCAATATCCCCCAACCAGAGATCAATTCTTGAGAATGACTTATGAACCTGTGAAAAACAGGTATACTCCTGGGCAGCAGGATTCATTTGCCTCCAATAATCTGATACTTGCCAGCGCGCCAGAAAACTCCGAAACAGTTCGCGATCTCTCTTCGCGTACATCACTGTTGTGTTAGAGTTATCCAAATAGGGGTTGAGGGTTAGATTAAAGTCTCCCCCAATTAACAAATGTCCAACTCTGTGCTTCAGCAATGCTTGATCCAGTTGATAAAAAAAAAATGTCTTGTGATCAGAATTAGGGCCATACACATTCAGCAAAGTATAATGAAGATCCCCTAATGACATATTAAGTAGCAGATATCTACCCTCTTTATCTCTAATAACTTTATCCACAACCCAGGGCCGTGACTCATAAGGGCAATACGAAGCCCTTTAGTTTTAGTACCATCTTTATTGGAAGCAAAATATTGATAGGGATTCTTTCGATGTCTGCAGAGTAGCTCATGAGCTGGCTTCAAATGCGTCTCCTAAACAAAGGCAATATCCGCCTTTAAACACAATAACTCCCTGAACAATAATTGACGCTTTGTCGGTATATTCAAGCCTCTAACATTTAAACTTACAAAAGTTATGTGAGACATTTACATTCATAGCAACATAATATCATGCCCGAAGCCCCATCAAATTCCAAATACCTAGACCCCTCCTCCCAAAGCTCTCCCTCTACCCCTATTCCATATAGATATTTAACAGGCATATCTTTTGTAACAGGATTCCCCCCCTTTCCCCCCACCCCATCCAAATCATTTAGAACCTCCCTTAAATATCAACAGAGAGGTATCCAATAGAGGAAAGTGATGTACTCTCACTGCCCCTTCCCATTCTCAAAATAACCACATACTTGTGCTTAATAAATGCATACGAATCCCAACAGTGTAAAACCATGTCAGTTATTTACTTACTCACTGACCCAGAAACATATTCTTATCAAACAAAAACAATAGCCTAGCATAGTAGTAGATTCACTTGAGTCATTCATGTAGGTTGTCCATCTGTCTTTTGCTGCTGCAAACGCTTATGACCTTTCTCTACTCGCTGCCACTGTGGACGCGCTGACAGAGAGGTCGCTCTAGTGCTTCTCGTAGTTGCTGATGACTCTTTAGCATTTCCCAAGGGCAAAATCAACTGCGCTTCCTTGAGAGACTTAAATTGGTGCATGCGGCAATCTTTGTAAAAAACTAACGCAAATGGATGTTGCCAACGGTACTTGATTCCCAGCTCTCGAAGCTTAAAAGTGATGGCCTTCAGCTCAGCTCTGCGTTTCAGAGTAGCCAGGGCTAGATCTTGATACACCTCAATAGCATATGTATCCCACTTGAAATTTTGAGCTTTACGAGCTGCTTGCAATACCTGCTCCTTGAGCTTAAAATCTTGGAAACAAGCTATAAGATCCTTAGATTGATTTCCTCGAACAGGACCAAAATGCTCTATGCGAGCGTTCCAGACTGATCTCTTGTGGTTCTATCGGTGTTCCCACCGCAGCTAGCTGACAATTTTCTACACTGTTGCCTCACAGTCTTGATATAGTGGGACTTCAGGTAAGCCCCTAAAACGTAAATTGCGTCGCCGGCTTCGATTTTCAAGATTCTTGATTTTTTCAGTAAGGTGTTGAACATCCATTTGCATGTCCGAGAATCTCCGATTTAATGCACAGAATTCCTCTGTCTGCTCATCAATCCTATTTTCGGTGTCTTCCACCCTTGCTCCTAGCTCGCGGATCTCTCCGCGTAAGTCTGCTCCCAGGGTCACCAGCTCATCCCGGACTGCCTTGAGATCCCTTCTAATTTCCTGGAGCCATTCTTTAAATTCAGAGAAAGGCACCATTTCGGATGGTGCAATATCTGTTTGGGAGTCGAACAGATCTTTCGGGGATGATTCCCCCGAGCGCGGGGCCTGCCTCGAGGCTTCCGACGTCGGGCTCACCACGCAGCTTGCGGTAGCGCCGGAGAAGCCATACTTCGATAAATCCGACTGCCAATTCATCCTTTCAGGTCAGTATTTTGTTCCTGCAGGCAAGCCTAACAAGAATCTTGTATTTCCCTCACTGCTGGCTGCACGCGGCAAGAGATAAGCGCGATTTAATTAGGAAGGGAGCAGGAGCTTGTTTTTCAGGCGACCATTACAGTCGGTGACATCACTTCTTCCGAGACTTTGTTCTTTGGTCGGTTTCTTAGCGACTGATTGCTTCCCTTCCTCCTTGCCTAGAGTCTTCAGGGCTCTGTGTCTGGTTTTGGCTGGGAGGAGGGGGGAGCTTCAGAACACCTTCAAGGTAATTAGCAGGGAGGTGTCATGCATGCAGCATTAAGGAGCTCAAGTTGGGACATTCCTTTTCCCTCTGTTATCCTGCTTCAGAGTTTTTAGTCAATTCTGCTACAGAATTGTGGCAGAGAAACCCAGGTACTTTTCTGAACATCACAGGGGTAGGGGGGAGTGGGTCAGTGCTGAATCTGGGGAGCAGGGGGGTGGAGGGAATAGAAACAGAGAAACATGATGGCAGATAAAGCCCATTCCACACCTCCTCCACCCTTCCTGTGAAATAATCTTCAAATCTTCAAATCCTTGCTCAAAGCCCATCTCTTCAATATCGCCTTCAGCTCCTAACCACTTTACCTCTATTCCTAACCACTTTACCTCTATTCTGGAAATCTAGACTGCCCCAACTTGACATTTTGTCCTTTAGATTGTAAGCTCCTTTGAGCAGGGACTGTCCTTCTTTGTTAAACTGTACAGCGCTGCGTAACCCTAGTAGCGCTCTAGGAAATGTTAAGTAGTAGTAGTAATACTTAGATTTCTCCTAAGCCTATGCCCTGTCACTTGAATGGGGCAGAGAAGCCCAGGTACTTTTCTGAACATCACAAGGGTAGGGGGGAGTGGGTCAGTGCTGAGTCTGGGGGGGCAGGGGGTGGAGAGAATAGAAACAGAGAAACATGATGACAGATAAAGGCCATATGGCCCACCCAGTCTGCCCATCCTCTGAAACCCCTAACTCTTCCTTTTCCTAAGCGATCCCACATGCTTATCCCATGCCTTTTTTAATTCTGACACAGTCCTTGACTGCACAGCCTTCACTGGGAAGCCATTCCACGCCTCCTCCACCCATTCTATGAAATACTTTCTTAGATTGCTCCTAAACATATTCCCTCTTAACTTCATTGTATGCTGTGTCGCTCGAATGGGGCAGGCAGGTACGTTTCTCAACATCACAGGGGTTGGGGGAGTTGTGCAGTGCTGAGTCTTTTTTTTGGGTGGGGGGGGAATGGGGCAGTGAAAGCCTGGTACTGTTCTCACATCACAGGGAGTGGGGGCAGTGTTGAGTTTGGGGGGGAGAGGGAATGTGGCAGTGAAAGCCCACATACTGTTTTCACATCACAGGAGTAAGGGGGATGGGGCAGTGCTGTTTGGGGGGTGGGTGGAGGGAATGGGGCAGTGAAAGCCTGGGTAACTGTTCTCACTTCACAGGAGTAAGGGGGATGGAGCAGGGCTGAGTTGGGGGGTGGAGGGAATGGGGCAGTGAAAGGCCAGGTACTGTTCTCACATCACAGGAGTAAGGGGGATGGGGCAGTGCTGTTTGGGGGGGGGGGGTGGAGGGAATGGGGCAGTGAAAGCCTGGGTACTGTTCTCACTTCACAGGAGTAAGGGGGATGGGGCAGGGCTGAGTTGGGGGGGGTGGAGGGAATGGGGCAGTGAAAGCCCAGGTACTGTTCTCACATCACAGGGGTAAGGGGGATAGGGCAGTGCTGAGTCTGGGGGCTATTTTATATTAGTGGGAGGGAATGGGGCATTGAAAGCCCGGGTTCTGTTCTCACTTCACAGGAGTAGGGGGAGTGGGGCAGTGCTGAGTCTTGGGGTGAGGGGTGGAATGGGGCAGTGAAAGCCCAGGTACTGTCCTCACTTCACAGGAGTAAGGGGGATGAGGCAGGGCTGAGTTGGGGGGGGGGTGGAGGGAATGGGGCAGTGAAAGCCTGGGTAACTGTTCTCACTTCACAGGAGTAAGGGGGATGGGGCAGTGCTGTTTGGGGGGGGGTGGAGGGAATGGGGCAGTGAAAGCCCAGGTACTGTTCTCACATCACAGGAGTAAGGGGGATGGGGTAGTGCTGTTTGGGGGGGGGGGGGGGGGGGGGGGAATGGGGCAGTGAAAGCCCAGTTACTGTTCTCACATCACAGGGGTAAGGGGGATAGGGCAGTGCTGAGTCTGGGGGCTATTTTATATTAGGGGGAGGGAATGGGGCATTGAAAGCCTGGGTACTGTTCTCACTTCACAGGAGTAGGGGGAGTTGGGCAGTGCTGAGTCTTGGGGGGGGGGGTGAAGGGAATAGGGCAGAGAAAGCCCAGGTAATGTTCTCACATCCTAGGGGTAGGGGGAGTGTGGCAGGGCTGTCGGGGGGGGGGGGGGGTTGGTGGTAGAGGGAATAAAAATAAAAATCAGACAAAAGATTGCAAATTAATACTGTCAAGTACTGAGCATGATCTAAATAGGAACAACAAACATAGTTTGAAATGTCTATATGCGAATGCCAGGAGCCTAAGAAATAAGATGGGATAGTTAGAATATATTAATCTGCAAACGAACCTTTTCCGGAGATGCGAAGGCGGTAGAACGAGAGGACATGAAATGAGATTGAAGGGGGGCAGACTCAAGAAAAATGTCAGGAAGTATTTTTTCACGGAGAGAGTAGTGGATGCTTGGAATGCCCTCCCGTGGGAGGTGGTGCAAACGAAAACAGTAACAGAATTCAAACATGCATGGGATAAACATAAAGGAATCCTGTTCAGAAGGAATGGATCCTAAGGAGCTTAGTCGAGATTGGGTGGCAGAGCTGGTGGCGGGAGGCGGGGATGGTGCTGGGCAGACTTATACGGTCTGTGCCAGAGCCGGTGGTGGGAGGTGGGACTGGTGGTTGGGAGGCGGGGATAGTGCTGGGCAGACTTATACGGTCTGTGCCCTGAAATGGACAGGTACAAATCAAGGTAAGGTATACACAAAAAGTAGCACATGTGAGTTTATCTTGTTGGGCAGACTGGATGGACCGTGCGGGTCTTTTTCTGCCGTCATCTACTATGTTACTATATGTTACTATGTTACTGTTGGAATGTTATTGTATTTTACATGCATTGCCTGTCACCTATTATTTCTCTGTGATTACTCTGTGACCTCTGATGTGAATTACTTAGAGAGGTCACACAGCTATGCAACTTCCTGTGGGGGTTAGACACTGCAGATGCAGCAGATGCAGCACATGGAGCACATGGAGCTCATGATCTCTCCTAACCTGAGAGGATCTATGGTGGTGTGAGCATCCATTACCATCTAAGCACATGGAAGGAGCTGATAATACAAATGTATAGTAATATGTATATATAAGCCTGTCTGATTATAATCTAACTACAAACTGTGAGTAAACAGATGTTTTGTTACTTCAACTTTAAAGTGACTCAGCAGTGAATTATTCAGGGGTGAATGAGAGAGAGATGAAGAAAGAAATTAACATTTCTAAAGCTGAAGCTGTGTGTACTAAAATCTGCTAATTATTTACTACAAATAATCCAACAAAAGGGTTATGGGCCTGGGCCAGGAATTGAAAAAGAAGAGAAATATTACCAGGCAGAAAAAAAGGCCACATTTTTCTCTTAAGTTTTAAAGGAAAGATTCAGTCTGTCTCTCTCTCCCCCCCACACAGCAGACAGAAGGCTAAGAAAATGGCTGAGGGAAGAAATTCACCATTGTTCTATCTCTTCAAGGTGCCTAAACTTAACTGAGTTTAATTATCGGCAGTGGGAATTAAGATTTCATATGTCTCCTTCGAGCAAAAGGATTTAAATATATGCTTAGACCAAGACAGAACAGATGAAAATATGGCTGAATGGGACAATGCAAACTATTATGTGAAGTGCATGCTTTTGGAAGCTCTCTCAGAGAAACAAGCCATATTAGTGGAGGGAAAAGATACCACCAAGGACATTTTATATAAACTGAGAACTCTGTATGCAACTACATTGCAAAGCAGCAACCAATTTGGTTGGCAGAGTTGAATGAAACCAATTAAGGGATAAAAGTAAATGTAATGATCACATTATGCATCTTATGTCTTCATTTCAAAAGCTAGAACTTTCTGGAATTCCCATGTGTGATGCATTGAAAAGAGCATTTCTTTTTACCTCACTATCAAAGAAGTTTGATGTTTTTAGGTCTGTAAATGAGGCCATTGAAGGGCAATCTTTTGAACAGGCAACATCAAAACTAAGGCAGGAATGCATAATAAATGATTCTGAGGAGATGTGTTCTCAAAGCAAGTCAGAGAGAAATGAAACAAATTTCTTGGCAAAGAACAGAGGAAGGCGGAGCTATGGGAAAACTCCACCCAAGGGCAAGCTGATTTGCTACTCATGTGGAAAGGAGGGACATGTATCTAAATGGTGTAAGGAAACACAAAACACTCCCTCTAGCTCACCTAAGCCAATGGAACTAAAGAATTTTCAAACCAGGAAATGTATGAAGGACAAAGATAAACACAAGGGCTTTCTAATGGCAGAAAAATCTTTGACTATGGTAAATAATAATTCAAATGAAAGTACTTGGATTTTGGATTCAGGGAGCACATGCCATTTAACCAATTCTAAAGATTTCTTTCAGGAAATGTGTCCAGAGGAAGGTATTCTTAAACTGCAAACGCAGGGACTGCTAAGATCCAAGCAAAAGGTATTGGATTCTTAAATGCAAAGTGTCTAATGAAGTTAAAGAAATTCCTGTAAGTGATGTCTTGTATATTCCCCAAGCAGTTTGCAATATGCTTAGTGTATCTACATTAGATAAGAAGGGATTTGTGATTCATTTTGAAAACAGTAAGTGCACAATCTCTAAAAATGATGAAGTGTATGCTGAAGCTTTTATGCATAATGATGTTTATAAGCTGAACATTTCAGGTGAAGCCTCACATCTGGCGCAAGTAAGGAAGAATGATGGTAAATGTAGTCTGGAAATCTGGCACCGCCGCCTGGGACATCGTGATTCTAAGGTGATCCAGGATCTTTACAGTAAGCAACTGGCCACCGGCATTCAGATAAGTGCAGATGCTGGTAATATGGAGAAATGCATAGACTGTGTTACTCAAAAAGGTGTGAGACCCTCATTTCCTGCATACACAGGAAATAGGAGTAATAAAGTACTGGACTTAATACACAGTGACTTATGTGGACCGTTTAATATCCCATCATTGGGAAATAACAGATTTGTGCTAATATTCTTGGATGATTTCTCTAGATATTGTGTGGCCTATTTGCTGAAAGAGAAAAGTCAAGTCACAGACATGCTGAAGAAATACGTAGCCATGGTGAGCAATAAATTTGAAAGAAAACCAAAGGTTCTTCAGACCGACAATGGTGGTGAGTTCACTTCACAAAGCATGCGCACATTTCTAGAACAAGAAGGCATTCAGCATATCACAACAGTAGCTTATACACCAGAGCAAAATTCTGTTGCAGAGAGAAAATTTAGGTCACTTGTGGAAATGACCAGATGTATGCTGTCAGATAGCAATCTCCCTAAAAGACTATGGGGGGAAGCCATTCTCACAGCAGTGTACCTACAAAACAGAATGCCAACTAAAGGCGCTGAGCGCACACCACATGAGACATGGCATGGTAGGAAGCCAAACCTGTCACACATAAGAACATTTGGAAGTACAGCATATGCTCATGTACCAAAGCAAAGAAGGCATAAGCTGGATTCCACAACAGAAAGGGGCATTTTAGTTGGCTATACTCCAGGACACAAGGATATAGAATTTTGAATCTGAAAACTGGCATTGTTAGCATAAGACATGTTACATATTTTGATGAAAACAAAAGGGTTGATAAAGGCTGGATTATCCCAGATGAGCCTTATCATCCAGAATATGAAACTAGAACCATAATAGACATGCCAGTGTATATAAATGCCATACCAAGGCAGATGTCTGAAAGCAACTCACCTGTATCTAACGAGGAACAGGCAGAGGAAGCAGACACAGAAAGGATCATTGAAGAAGACAGTACAGTTGGAGAAGGGGAATCAATTGGAGAAGAACTCTCAGATTTAGAGGATGCGGAAAGGTCAGACCAACCTGTGTCAGACGCTCATCCAGGGAAACAAAGGGTGTTCCACCCCCAAGACTGTCTTACCTAACAAAGTCAGCAGAAGCTCAAGAGCCCTTAACATGGGATGAGATTGAGAAAATGCCAGCAGAAGAAGCTGCTGAATGGCATAAAGCTGCACAAGAAGAAATTGATGCATTGGATAAAAATAATACTTGGATTCTTACAAAATTACCTCCTGGCAAGAAGCTATAGGATGCAAATGGGTATTCAAGTTAAAAAGGAATGCACAAGGAAAAGTGGAAAGGTATAAAGCCAGATTAGTCGCAAAGGGATATCTTCAAAAATATGGAGAAGATTTTGATGAAGTGTTTGCACCTGTAGTGAAACACACGACAATAAGAACACTTCTGAGCATTGCAGTCTCAAAAGGCATGCAAGTCAACCACATTGATGTGAAAACAGCGTTTCTTCACGGAGATATAACTGAAGACTTGTACATGGAACAACCAACAGGTTTCATAAATACAAACCAAAGACAGCTAGTGTGTAAATTAAACAAAGGTCTTTATGGATTAAAGCAAAGTGCAAAATGTTGGAATGAAAAATTGCATGAAATATGACAAATTAGGATTTAAGCAAGGTGAAGCAGATAAATGTTTGTACACTAGGTGCACAAATGGACAATATGCATACATTTTAGCTTTTGTTGATGATCTGCTCATTGCAAGCAAAAGTGAGCAAGAGTACAAGGACATTGTAAGTGTTTTAAACCACAATGGTGAGATAAAAGAACTGGGTAATGTGTCATACTATCTTGGTATAGAAATTGAGAAACAAAATGATGGTTCTTATCTTCTAAGCCAGAAGCAGAAAATAATGAGCTTATTGAAAGTTTAGGTATGCAAGATGCCCAAGTTGTAAGCACTCCCATGATCACTGATTTTCTGAAGGATGAAACAGTAAGAGAACCTTTACCAGATAACATCCAATATAGATCAGCCATAGGTAAGCTTTTATATCTAGCTACCACATACAGGGCTGATATAGCAAATGCAGTAGGAATTTTGAGCAGAAGGGTCAGCTCACCTACCAAATCAGATTGGACTGCAGTTAAAAGGATGGTAAGGTATTTAAAGGGTACCATTGATTGTAAATTAAAGGTTTCAGCCAATAGTAATCCAAAACTAATATGTTACTGTGATTCAGATTGGGCAGGGGATCATTCTGATTATAAATCCACAAGTGGATATGTGTTTATGTATGGAAATGTACAAATTTCATGGGCCAGTCATAAACAAAGTATTGTGAGTTTGTCTTCTACAGAAGCTGAATATTGTGGCCGTATCGGAAGCGTGCAGAGAACTGATGTGGATTGAAAAACTTTTGCTGGATTTTGGAATAGCTGAAAAGAGACCAATCCAGATAATGGAAGATAATCAGAGCTGCATCCGACTGTCACAGAATGACAAGGTTCAGTCACGCACCAAGCACATCGCAACGAAATACCAACAACGTGCGAGAGTTGGCGAAAGAAGGGGTCATCAGTCTACACTATTGTCACACAAGTGATATGACAGCTGACATCATGACCAAACCGTTACCCAGAGAACATTTTGTGAATCTGCGTATAAAGCTTGGACTTTGTATGAATAAATAATTGCATGACAGTTATGCATGAGAAGGGGTTTGTTGGAATGTTATTGTATTTTACATGCATTGCCTGTCACCTATTATTTCTCTGTGATTACTCTGTGACCTCTGATGTGAATTACTTAGAGAGGTCACACAGCTATGCAACTTCCTGTGGGGGTTAGACACTGCAGATGCAGCAGATGCAGCACATGGAGCACATGGAGCTCATGATCTCTCCTAACCTGAGAGGATCTATGGTGGTGTGAGCATCCATTACCATCTAAGCACATGGAAGGAGCTGATAATACAAATGTATAGTAATATGTATATATAAGCCTGTCTGATTATAATCTAACTACAAACTGTGAGTAAACAGATGTTTTGTTACTTCAACTTTAAAGTGACTCAGCAGTGAATTATTCAGGGGTGAATGAGAGAGAGATGAAGAAAGAAATTAACATTTCTAAAGCTGAAGCTGTGTGTACTAAAATCTGCTAATTATTTACTACAAATAATCCAACAGTTACTATATTGCACTAAATGAAAAATTAGATACAATAGGCATCTCTGAGATCTGGTGGAAGGAGGATAACCAGTGGGACACTGTCATACCGGGGTACAAATTATATCATAGTGATAGGGTGGATCGAATTGGTGGAGGGGTAACATTGTATATTAACGAGAGCCTTGAATCAAATAGATTGAAAATTCTGCAGGAAACCAAAATGTCTTAGAATCACTGTGGATTGAAATTCCATGTGTAAAGGGGAGAGGTGTGGTAGCCGTGCTAGTCCACTCTTAAAGGTTATCAATAGAAATCAAACAAAATAAAACATGGAAAAGAAAATAAGATGATACCTTTTTATTGGACATAACTTAATACATTTCTTGATTAGCTTTCGAAGGTTGCCCTTCTTTGTCAGATCGGAAATAAGCAAATGTGGTAGCAGATAGTATATATAAAAGAAACATCAAAGCATTACTTTGACAGTCTGACAGAGTGGGAGGGTGGGGGTATGCATGGGGACATCAAAGCATTTCATTGATATTCTAACAGGATGGTGTGGGAAGGTGAGAGGAGGGTGATAAACAGAGAAATAAAACTTTATAATGGGCTAGAAAACCCTGATCCTTATTAAGTCCTGTCTGTTGGGTGTCAAAATATTCAATCATTCTGACTTCAAATGTCTTACGTTCTTGTATTGTTTTATTATTATTATTATTATTATTAGCATTTGTATAGCGCTACCAGACGCACGCAGCGCTGAACACCTGATACAAAGAGACAGTCCCTGCTCAAAAGAGCTTACAATCTAAATAATACAGACAGACAAGACAGTTACGGGTGAGGGAGTAATGGGAGCTAAAAAGCACAATCAAACACACTGAACTGGGCTGGTTCATGTGATGTAATTTGTGACTTTCTTGCCTCTGGTGAGCAGAAAACATACCACTGAATCATCAGGGAACTGCTTACAGAAACTCTTAAAAGGCACCTACCCATCCCCTTCTTAAAAAAAAAAAAGTTACCTTTCAGGATTCTTACTGTGAAATCACTAGTGCAGTGTTCTGGTCTTGTAAAGTGTTGGCCCACAGGGGTGGGGGCCTGACTGGCACCAGCTATTTTCATGTGATGCCTGTGCAGATTGAATCTTGTCCGCCTGGCCAGGATGAACAAACGGATGCAGAAATGTTAAAGGAAATTAGGGACGCAAACAAACTGGGCAACACAATAATAATGGGTGATTTCAATTACCCCAATATTGACTGGATAAATGTAACATTGGGGCACGCTAGGGAGGTAAAATTCCTTGAGGAAATCAAGGACAGCTTTATGGAGCAGCTGGTACAGGAGCCGACGAGAGAAGGAAAATTTCTAGACCTAGTCCTTAGTGGAGCACATGATCTGGTGCGGGAGGTAATGGTGCTGGGGCCGCTTGATAACAGTGATCATAATATGATTGGATTTGATATTAGCTTTGAAGTAAGTATACATAGGAAATCAAATACGTTAGCATTTAACTTTAAAAAAGGAGACTATGATAAAATGAGAAGAACAGTGAGAAGAAAACTTAGAGGAGCAACTGCGAGGGTCAAAAATTTACATCAGGCATGGATGCTGTTCAAAAACACTATCCTGGAAGCCCAGGCCAAATATATTCCGCATATAAAAAAAGGAGGAAGGAAGACCAAACAACAGCCGGCATGGTTAAATAGTAAGGTGAAGGAAGCTATTAGAGCTAAAAAAAAAGTCCTTCAGAAATGGAAGAAGGAACCGACTGAAAATAATAAGAAATGGCATAAGGAATGTCAAGTCAAATGCAAAGCGCTGATAAGGAAGGCTAAGAGGGACTTCGAAAAAAAGATTGCGTTGGAGGCAAAAACACATAGTAAAAAATTTTATAGGTATATTAAAAGCAGGAAGCCGGCAAAAGAATCAGTTGGACCGCTAGATGACTGAGGAGTAAAGGGGGTGATCAGGGAAGACAAAGCCGTAGTGGAGAGATTAAATTAATTCTTTGCTTCGGTCTTCACCGAGGAAGATTTGGGAGTGATACCAGTGCCAGAAATGGTATTCGAAGCTGACAAGTAGGAGAAACTTAATGAATTCTCTGTAAACCTGGAGGATGCAGCAGTTCTACAAACTGAAGCATAGCAAAATCTCCTGGACGGGATGGTATTCATCCCAGAGTACTAATAGAACTGAAAAATGAGCTTACAGAGCTATTGTTAGAAATAAGTAATTTATCCTTAAAATCGAGTGTGGTACCAGAAGACTGGAGGGTGGCCAATGTAACGCTGATTTTTTTTAAAAAGGTTCATTGAAAACATACTTATTATCCAATATTAGTTAGCAATAATACATCTGATTACATTCTTTCTCTTTTAAAAACCAGAAGTTATTTAACAATACATATACTTAAGTCTCTAACTCAGATCCCACTGATTAAAGTAATCCCAGTTTTCACAGGCTTCACTCCTTTTAAAGTAATAATTGAGGAAATATTTCCGAGGAAAGGTAGAGACTATTCTTAAGAACAAAATTACAGAGCATATTCAAAAGCATGGATTAATGAGACAGTCAACATGGATTAGTGAAGGGAAATCTTGCCTCACCAATCTACTACATTTCTTTGAAGGGGTGAACAAACATGTGGATAAAGGTGAGCCAGCTGATATTGTGTATCTGGATTTTCAAAAGGCGTTTGACAAAGTACCTCTTGAAAGACTCCAGAGGACATTGGAGAGTCATGGGATAGGAGGTAGTGTTCTATTGTGGATTAAAAACTGGCTAAAAGATAGAAAACCCAGAGTAGGGTTAAATGGTCATTATTCTCGATGGAGAAGGGTAGGTAGTGGGGTTCCCCAGGGGTCTGTGCTGGGACCGCTGTCTTTTAACATATTTATAAATGACCTAGAGATGGGAGTAACTAGTAAGGTAATTAAATTTGATGACACAAAGTTATTCAAAGTTGTTAAATCGCGGGAGGATTGTGAAAAATTACAAGAGGACCTTACGAGACTGGGCATCTAAATGGCTCATGACATTTAATGTGCGCAAGTGCAAAGTGATGCATGTGGGAAAGAGGAAGCCGAATTATAGCTATGTTTTTATTTATTTATTTATTTATTGCATTTGTACCCCACATTTTCCCACCTTTTTGCGGGTTCAGTGTGGCTTACAGTAAGTTATGAAGACTGGAAGTACATTTTGTTACAGCTCAGTTATGGATTACATTATGAAGTGTTATGAGACAAGTTTTGTAACAAGGAATATAATAATGGAAAAGATCATTGAGACATTGGAAGGAAAGAACGGGAAACTAAGTGGGGCGATACATTGGAGGGAACCCGCGGGAAACAGGTATGATTGAGGTAAGTTTGCGGGAGATGAGAAGGTGAGGTAGGGGAAGGGAATTCAGAGTGGCTGTAGTGATGCATCGTTGGACAGTGAGTGCGGTTTTATGTGTTATGGTTCTTTCCGTAAATTTCCTCAAAGAGGTGGGTCTTCAGTAGTTTGCGGAAGGTTTTTTGCTCTTGAATCGTTTTCAGGTTGCGTGGCAATGAATTCCAGTACTGCGTGCTCATGTAGGAAAAGGTTGACGCGTGCAGTGTTTTGTATTTCAAGCCTTTGCAATTAGGGAAGTGGAGGTTGAGGAAAGTTCTGGATGATCTTTTGGCGTTTCTTGGTGGTAAGTCTATTAAATCCGACATGTAGGCTGGGGCTTCACCGTGAATGATTTTATGGACTAATGTGCATACTTTAAAGGTAATGCGTTCTTTAAGTGGGAGCCAGTGTAGCTTCTCTCGTAAGGGTTTTGCACTTTCATATTTTGGTTTTCCTAAGATGAGTCTGGCTGCTGTATTCTGGGCTGTTTGGAGTTTTCTCAGTATTTGCTTTTTGCAACCTGCGTATAGTGAGTTGCAGTAGTCCAGATGGCTGAGAACGAGGGATTGCACCAGGCTACGAAAGACGGATCTTGGGAAGAATTGTCTTATTCTTTTCAGTTTCCACATGCAGTAGAACATCTTTTTGGTTGTGTTGTTTGCCTGAGTTTCGAGTGTTAGGTGGCGGTCGATAGTGACTCCAAGGATTTTTAGCGTCTCTGAGATTGGAAGGTTTAGTGTTGGTGTGTTTAAAGCGGTGAATTCTTTCGTGTTGTATTGGGACGTGAGTATCAGGCATTGAGTTTTTTCTGCATTTAGTTTCAAGCGAAAAGCATCTGACCAGGTGTTCATGATGTGTAGACTTAAGTTGATTTCACTGGAGATTTCTTTAATGTCTTTTTTGAAAGGGATGTATATAGTTACATCATCGGCGTAGATATATGGGTTGAGGTTGTGGTTCGATAGGAGTTTCGCCAGGGGGATCATCATTAGGTTGAAAATGGTTGGTGAAAGGGGAGATCCTTGTGGTACTCCACATTCGGGTGTCCAGGCAGCAGACGTGGTTGAATTTGATGTAACTTGGTATGATCGTTGAGTTAGGAACCCCTTGAACCAGTTTAGGACATTTCCTCCAATACCAAAGTATTCAAGTATGTGTAGTAGGATTCCGTGGTCGACCATGTCGAAGGCACTTGACATGTCGAATTGTAGGAGGAGTATATTGTTGCCGGTTGCAATCATTTGTTTAAATTTAGTCATGAGGGTAATCAGTACTGTTTCTGTGCTGTGATTCGACCGGAATCCTGATTGGGCATCATGCAGTATTGAGTGTTTGTTTAGATAATCTGTGAGTTGTTTAGTTACCATTCCTTCGGTTATTTTGGTTGTTAGTGGTATGGATGCTACTGGTCTGTAGTTGGTTAGTTCGCTTGCGTTTTTCTTTGTGTCTTTAGGTATTGGGTGAGTAAAATTTTTCCTTTTTCTTTAGGGAAAAGTCCGTTTTGTAGCATAAAGTTTACGTGGTTCGTTAGGTCTGTTATGAATTGTAGAGGAGCTGATTTCATAAGGTTGTTTGGGCATATGTCTAGTTTGCAGTGAGATTTGGCGTATCTTTTTAGAGTTTTCGAGATGAGATCTTCTGATATTAACTCGAAGTCGGTCCAGGTTCTGTCTGCTGGGTATGTTCCAGCTTCTGGGTCTAGGCATTCTAGAAGTGTGACGTATTCGATAGGGCTGGTGGGTATTTTAAGTCGTAGTTGTATGATTTTCTCTTTGAAGTATTTCGCAAGGTTGTCAACATCTGGTATGTCTTTGCTGTTGTTTGTAACTGGTGTGGTGTCTAGAAGTTTGTTCACAAGGTAGAAGAGTTTATGTGTGTCATTGTAGTTTGGTCCTATTATTGTTTTGTCATGCAAGGTTCCAGATTAGGAGTCACGGACCAAGAAAGGGATCTAGGTGTCTTCATTGATGATACGTTGAAACCTTCTGCTCAGTGTGCTGCTGTGTTTAAGAAAACAAATAGAATGTTAGGTATTATTAGAAAAGGAATGGAAAACAAAACTGAGGATGTTATAATGCATATGTATCAATCCATGGTGCAACCGCACCTCGAATATTGTGTTCAATTTTGGTTGCAGCATCTCAAAAAAGATATAGTGGAATTAGAAAAGATGCAGAGTAGGGCAATGAAAATGATAAAGGGGATGGGACGACTTCCCTATGAGGAAAGGTTAAAGCGGCTAGGGCTCTTCAGCTTGGAGAAAAGGTGGCTGAGGAGAGATATGAGTGGAGTTAAATGGGTAGATGTGAAGCGTCTGTTCATGCTTTCCAAAAATATTAGGACTTGGGAGCATGCGATGAAGCTACAATGTAGTAAATTTAAAACGAATTGCAGAAAATTTTTCTTCACTCAACATGTAATTAAACTCTGGAATTCGTTGCCAGAGAATGTGGTAAAGGCAGTTAGCTGAGTGGAGTTTAAAAAAAGGTTTGGACGGCTTCCTAAAGGAAAAATCCATAGACGATTAATAAAGAGACTTGGGGAAAATCCACTATCTCTGGGATAAGCATTATAAAATATTTTGTACTTTTTTGGGATCTTGCCAGGTATTTGTGATCTGGATTGGCCAACTGTTGGAAACAGGATGCTGGGCTTGATGGACCTTTGGTCTTTCTCAGTATGGCAATACTTATGTAGGGGGGAGTGAGGCAGTGCTGAGTCTTGGGGGGGGGGGGGGGTGTGGAGGGAATGGGGCAGTGAAAGCCTGGGTACTGTTCTCACATCACAGGGGTAAGGGGATGGGGCAAGGCTGAGTGGGGGGGGGGCAGTGAAAGCCACATCACAGGGGGATGGGGGGTGGAGGGAATGGGGCAGTAACAGCCACATCACAGGGGTTGGGGGTTGGAGGGAATGGGGCAGTGAAAGCCACATCACTAGGGTAAATAAGGGGAATGGGGCTGTGCTGAATCTGGGGGCTCTCGTCCTGCTTTGCCCCCTGCATCTGCCGCTTTTCTCATCGGTCCTGAGGAGTTGCCCTCTCTTCAGTCGTGGTGGGTCCGAGAGGGGAAAGTGCTACAGTCCAGGCTGCAGTAAGTTTGCGTAGGAGGTTTCCGATTACAGGGGCGGAGGGACTGGGAGGGAAAAGGAAGAATTTCTTTGTTCCTCACTTCGAGCCAAAGCTTAAGTGCTCGGTCAGGGCTGAGTCATGTGATCTCTCCCAAAATCGTGGCGACTGACTGGCTGTTCCTCCGGCTTTTGTGTGCTCTGAGCTCCAGGATCGCCCGGATCTGCCCCGACCACCTCTGCTGGGTAAGTGCGAAACAGCTGCTTTAACTTGTGAAACTCTCTCCCTCCTCCCCGGGGGTCTCTCCGGCCGGAGCTTGGCACCCACCACCTGGTACCTGGCAGGAGAGTTATGCTGTGCGAGTCAGGGCAGGAGGTTTGGAAACGTGGCAGTAAGTTGGGGTGGGGGGAGGAGAGAGGATCAGGCTCTATAGAGAGGCAGTGCGGGATGTATGCGCTTTGGAATTAAGTGTACGGATAAATGCAAGGAAAAAAGGACGGGGTGCGAGAAGAGAGAGATTATAGCCTCAGGAGGGATAGTTGGGTGGGTGGGGGGGGGGGGGGGGACGAGTCACTGTAATCCTCTAGGGGAGGTTGGGAATGGGGAAAGCAACAGTAGCTATGCGCCTACAGAAGGATGGGGAGCGATTGTATGTATAAATTGGTGGGGTTGGGGAGTAAGTTTATTTTTCAGTGTGGGGGAGATGGGGTTCGGGAGTAGTTATGAGTTGGGGGGGGGGGTTGGAGAGCGAGTGTGTTTGATTGCCACCCCCTAAGGCCGGCCCTGATGGGGAGCCAGTGTATATGAGTGGGGGGGGGGGGGGGTAGAGAACGAGTGTATTTATGTGTGGGGGAGGCGATTCTATAATTTGAGTGGGGGTGGATGGGGAGCGAGTGTACTAAGTTATGTGCCTAAAGGGAATAGGGAGTGTAGAAAGCCGTAAAAGGTGTGTGTGGGTGGGGGGTATCCTGGTGGAAACCCCGAGGACTGGGTTGAAATCCTCTGAGCAAAGCACGTGGGAGGAAGCACAGTGAGTGTACCTGGGTGGGTCGTTTAAAGTCTGGGTGCTAGGGAGTGAGTTTCAGAAAGGATTAGTGGAGGGAAAGCGTTCATATCTGCCATTTATTTTGCTTGGAGCCATATATCCACCTTCAGCTGTCCGTGCTGTATTCGCACGTTAACACCTGCGCAGGGCTTTGGTGAAGAGATCTGCTGCTTGTCCCGGGACAGGAGGTAGACTGAGTATTCTGTCCCAGGACAGAGCTGTCTGTCGTGGGGACCGGGAGTACAGCAGATCTTTCCCTGCATTTGAATTTCTTTGCCCATGGGGCGTGGGAGGGAGGCATTTCTGGCTTTTACCTAGGGATGGGGGTGGACGTTTTCTCGAGGAGGGTTTCATCCTAATCAGGGTTGGCATATGCTGAGAGTTGGGGAGGGAGGGTCTCTCTCCCTACACTTAGATCTGTGTGATGAGGGTGGGGGTGTTTAGGCATCAGCTTCAGTTGTCAGATCAGTGAAGCCCAAAATGCTGCCCCATCCCTCCCCAACTGCCTCTCAGTTTATTTTTCCACTCCCCTTCCTGGATGATTGTTTCAACTACCACACAAAGAGACCAAGCCAAAAAGAAATAAAAAGGTACATACATTTTTTTATGAATTAATAAGCAATCAAACTGTACATTTTAATAATTTTTGAAACAAAATAAAAGCTGACATGTTTGATGGAGCCTACATAAGGGGGTACAAGCAACAAGGGTGTGGGTGAGTCCAGAACCACCTTTTCAAACTGTGAACATTTTCCATAGGGTCCAAATTGCCCTCCGTGTTGAAAAGTAAAGGAATTGTGCCATGCCGGTGGAATGAGTTGGCCTATGAGACCAATCAATATTATCAAGTTGTCTATCCAGGTCCTTAAGCCAAACATCTTGAATACCAAGTAAATGTGGAAATAGAATAAGTTTAGTTCCAACATTAATTTACCTTTGGGAAATATAGAAACACCGAAATCATATAAATCAGATTATTTTGATAAAGAAGTTAGATCAATATTACTTTTTTTGATAGCGTGTGTTAACTGTAAACATTCAGATGTTTGGTTGGGAGATAAGTCATACTTACAAACTAAAACTTCATCAAATAGAATAAAAGCCTGTCCAAATAGGAGTTAATTTAATGATCAAATATTTATTTGTTACTGTAACTTCCATGATATAGTTTTCTTTTCTATTCTCATAGCTTTATCAATTTACAAAAGAGCAAAATTTGTATCTTTGATTAATTTATGTGATAAAGATATTATAATAAGCAAAGAGGTAGGTGTTGGTGAAATTAGATCCCTTTCAACATTATGATCTGTAGAAGTTAATAACCCCATATATACCAAATTTAGCTAATGATGTAATGTGATAGTGGTAAAAATCTGGAAACCCTAAATCACCATTCAATCTAGAGCCTTTGAGAGTTTTCAAAGAGATTCTTGGGGCTCTGTTATTCCTTAGAGATTTTGTTAATTTACATTCATTGCTTTTATAGAATGACTTTTAACTTTATTTATTTGTTGCATTTGTATCCCACATTTTCCCACCTATTTGCAGACTCAGTGTGGCTTACGATAATACATCATGGCAAGCGCCATTCAAGAGTAGATAAACAATTGGTTGCATACAAAAAACAAGTATAGCGTAATGGATATAAACAATTCAGTAAATCAGAAACAGTCAGACTATCTAGTAAGTAATGATGCACTGGAATTCCTATTATTGATTATTATGGTAAGTCTTATTAAAAAGAAAAGTCTTTAGTGGTATTTGAAAGTTGATTAGGTCGTGAATAGTTTTCAGATCAAGTGGTAATGCATTCCACAGCTGCGTGCCAATGTAGGAAAAGCAGGGCGCATGTACTAGTTTGTATTTTAGACCTTTACAACTAGGGAAATTAAGTCCCAGGAATGTACGTGATGATCATTTACAAATCAATAAGGTCTGACATGTAGGTAATCCAGGTAACATCGTTAATATGTAGTTAATTTGAAGAGTATGCATCATCTTTATGGTGTCCAGTCTGCCCCTCCATGAAAGACGTAGTGGAGACCAATTAAATTAGTGATTTTAGTTGTGTCAAGTTCAGTAGTTTGTATGGGGGTTTTTGTTTAACCATATTCCTAAATATTTTAGTTGAACTGCATAGTCTTTACAGCAAACTCTTGACAGATACCAATTTGCCTTAAGATCAAACTGTACTTTTAGGCAGCCAGAATCACAGATGGTGATTTATTTTTACTTGGTTTGTGTTTGCGTTTTGGTTGGCGGGAGCAAAGCTGTGTGGGTCACTTCACACTGAGTCACCACTACCCAGGCAAAAGGAATTAAGACCTGCACAGGACCTCCAAAGTGGATTTGATTCAGCTGTTCATGCCATTATGTGATGGGGACAGGTCTGTTTCTTGCAGTGATATTACTAATTTGTGCTGTTTCAGCATCCTTCTTAAGTACATAAGTATTGCCAACAATGGTCAATCCAGGTCACAAGTACCTGGCAAGATCCCAAAACAGTGCAATACGTTTTATGCTGATTATTCTAGAAACAAGCAGTGGATTTTCCCCAAGTCCATTTTAATAATGGCCTATGGACTTTTATTTTAGGAAGCTAGCCAAACCTTTTTTAAACCCCGCTAAGCTAACTGCCTTTACTACATTCTCTGGCAATGAATACCAGAGTTTAATCACACGTTGAATGAATATATTTTCTCTGATTCATTTTAAATGTACTACTTTGTAGCTTAATTGCATGCCCCATAGTCCTAGTATTTTTGGAAAGAGTAAACAAGCAATTCACATCTACCCGTTCCATTCCACTCATTATTTTATAGACCTCTATCATATCTCCCCTCAGCTGTCTTTTCTCCAAGCTAAAGAGCCCTAGTCGCTTTAGCCTATCCTCATAGGGAAGTCATTCCATCCCCTTTATCATTTTCGTTGCCCTTCTCTGTACCTTTTCTAATTCCACTATATATTTTTTTAAAATGCGGTAACCAGAATTGCACACAATATTCAAGGTGTAATTCACTGGCTCCCTATCTGTTTACGCATTCAATTCAAACTTCTCTTATTAACCTATAAATGCATTCACTCTGCTGCTCCCCAGTACCTCTCCACTCTTGTCTCTCCCTAGACCCCCCCCCCCTCGAGTACTCCGTTCTGTAGATAAATCTCTCTTATCTGTCCCCTTCTCCTCTACTGCTAATTCCAGACTGCGTTCCTTTTATCTTGCTGCACCTCATGCCTAGAATAGACTTCCTGAGCATGTACGTCTAGCCCCGTTTTTGGCCGTTTTCAAGTCCAAACTTAAAGCCCACCTCTTTACCACTGCTTTTGACTCCTAACCACTACTCACTTGCCCTGTCCTTTTATCCTCACCTCTTTATTCCCTTAGCCTTAATTGTTCTGTCTGTTTACCTGTCTTATCTAGATTGTAAAGTCTTTGAGCAGGGACTGTCTTTTTTCGTTTATGGTGTACAGCGCTGCGTATGCCTTGTAGCTCTATAGAAATGGTAAGTAGTAGTAGTGCAATAGCACCATGGAGTGATATAAAGGCATTATAACATCCTCATTTTTGTTTTCCATTCCTTTCCTAATAATAATACCTAACATTCTATTTGCTTTCTTAGGGGGGAAATGGGACTTGATATACCGCCTTTGTGTGGTATTTTCAACTATATTCAAAGTGGTTTACCTATATTCAGGTACTTATTTTGTACCAGGGGCAATGGAGGGTTAAGTGACTTGCCCAGAGTCACAAGGAGCTGCAGTGGGAATGGAACTCAGTTCCCCAGGATCAAAGTCCACTGCACTAACCACTAGGCTACTCCTCCACTACGCACACTGAGCAGAGGGTTTCAATGTGACACCTAGATCCCTTTCCT